>NC_141855.1:4650318-4802881 GCF_024713525.1 Acromyrmex echinatior | reverse complement strand
AGGTTGAGGTGTCAGAAATATCTCACGCAAATAATTATGTTCAAAAAAATCTATTGGAATAATATAAGGATAAGCAATTGATTTAGTACTGCTAAAATTATCAGAAAACAACAATACAATTTACTTTTGGAAAGTAATTAAAACAACATAAAATTTATATTGCGAAGATGGTAGATTTAAATATGATAAAAAATTGTACTTGTTTCAATATTGCCAATAACCAAAGAAAATGATGATGATTTACTGCAAGAGGAACATTCAGAAAAGAGCTTAGCAGGTGGGAGAAATGGAGAAAATCGTAAGAGAGTGTTTTCTAGATTCGTGCTGTTGCCACCGCAAGACAATCTTGCCGCATGCTCCGCTAATAGACTACGCGCGTCAGCCTTTTTCTTCGACCATTTCTTTTTTCCTTTACTCTCCGGGTCGCGATCTTCCTCCACGTTGGATTCGCTGCCAGGACGATGGATAACTCCAGGGCTCTAACAGCCGTTTAATTTGTGTCTAGCTCTAAGTTTTTGTACCGCGGACGGTTCTTCGCCCGAGTCGGAAACAAGACGCCCGTCTGCGCGACGACCCTTCGCCTTGGCTACTTGTTGTAGTCTGTCCGAGTGTTTCGAGTGTTTTTCGAATCTCCCCGTCCAAAATGAGACCGTCTGATGGTCTTTCGAGTCGTTGACATGGTACCCGTGACAGTAACAAATTGGTTTGGTCTAGTTTAAAGGGTGGGAAATTGGGCGAGCATGAGAGTCTGATAGTTCAAACAGCGACAATTCGCGTACATTGCAATGCTTTCCTGTGATTTGATATTCTTTTATTTAACACGATAAGATTTCCTTATTCACTTCGCAGTTTAATTTATCTTTTTCCTTAAGCCAACAATTATTATCTTATCTGTGCAAACGTTCTTGTCAGATAAATTTTGAATATTACTTAATCTTGAATATTATTAATCTTGACATTTTGAATATTATTTAATCTTGGAAACTCACGGTCTGGATTAATGTTATCTTGATCAAAATCATTAGTCAAATAGAGCAGCTTCTTGTTTACGTAGACAATTAAATTGTTATATATAATAAATTATTATATACATTGTTTAATATTATTTAACGAGATTCGTAAAATGCAAAATAAAATTATGTTTAATACGAAAAACATTTGATATATAAAACGAATAAGGAATTATGGGAAATAAATAAACGTAATGCGAGTAAATTATAATTAGTTAGATGTTCTGACTTTCGCCACGTCTAACAACTCAAACGTCAATAACATTTATATTGTAGTAATACAATATCAATGTCAGTCTTAGATTGGAATGAACGAAGCCAACAACTATAAATGCTTGCTCAAATGGAATATATCATGAAATATCCGCTTTTATTGGAATCTTATGTACACTTCTTGCAAGATGCATTCGTATCTGATAATTAAATAAAATGTATCTGTTAGTTTATGTTTTTTTGCGAACAATAAAGTTTCTTTCCCGCAATCGGAAGAGTGCAAACGTACTTCTTTACATTGTAAATTATCATCGTGAAACTACCTATGATGGATTCGCATACATCTACGGAAATTAAACGGAAACTGCAAGAAATGTGCACATATCCGATAAAATAATAATTTAATTTAAAAATTTCTACGTGGTAAATTTGTTAAATTGGATTATTTATCTAATGATAATATTAATTGATAAAATTAATATTAATTAATGATAATATTTGGAAGATTCAAATTGAAAACGATAAAAAAATAGATAATTTTCCAGGGATATATAGAATGTTATATTTAAGAATGTTATAAAAGAATTCTTTTTATATTAAAATTTATTTTCGTTGAGAGAAAATTTTCTGTATTTTTTGAAGGAAGCTGCCCGAGAGTTTAACGTTGAAATTTGTACTTTAAGTGTCCGACATTCCGCGGCACAGCACAAACTCACCAATTATTCATTTCCATCGGACGATGGAAAGGCGTGTCTCGTCTCCGGCGACACTTCCTAATTCCTAGACAACGGTTGGAAGATCTAATTTCCTAAGCTGTCATTCACGCCACCAGAACTCCGTGCCTTCGTCAGCGGCGCGGACGGTTACGGATCGTCCTAAGGATCCGTTTAAGTTGGAGACGTGTTCCGATACGCTCTGAAAATTTCCTGCGGCAAAACATCCCGACGGCCATAAATTCACTTTAACACGTGATCATGCGTGTGATAGCATAATTTTGCATTTCACAAAACGACATAAGATTTGCATTGATAGTAATTACAATTTTTGTTGAAAAAAATGCTTCTTTAAATATATATTTTTTGTATTAAATGAAATTAACATTATTGTTTGAAATTTTTTAAATTTTAATAATATTGTTCGTGTTCTTAAATAATATTGTTCAATTTTTTTTTAAATAATTGAACCTTGTTGTTGCAATTTTATGACGAGAAACTGTCTATAATATCATACAGCACATAAAATAATTATTAAATGAAATAATTAAGATGTCAACTCTTTAATGATATTAAGATTTAATGTTTTAAATAAGATATATACATACGTATATTAAATCACTCTTGAAAATGATTTTATTAATAATAACTGTACACACGGCAACGCTTTCGCTGCAAAATACAGCGGGAGTCTGTGAGACAAGGGGAGGATGGAGTCGAATTACACTGGTTAATGTCTCCAGTGACTACAGTAATAATATGCAAATTCGATACGGATGGTTGAAACGGTTGCCAGAATAAAAGTAACGCAACGGAGCGAAAATGCGCGCGCACGCTCGTGTTGGAGCTTATAAGCTTTAAATTTGTTTTGCGCGCAAGTCCATTTTGCTTCCCTTTCCTTCGACGGTGCGCGAAACGGTTTCGTCATAAGCTTTTAATACCGCATTGCAAATTCACGCGGGATTTTTTCGCGCTGCTGTCAGACTCGGATTTTTTAACCCTCTCCCTTTCCCCTTCTCTCACGCTTTGCAGGATTAAGAAAGATTGCAGCACAGTTTCGTCAACATATATCTATTAAGAACAAATATTCGTTTTATCAAAGGAAGAGACAGGGAGAAACGTGCAAACCAAAATCTGATTCTTTATAGATTTTTAAATTTAATCAAATTTTCATTCTGAATAACATTGTGATATCTAGAATATTTAGAAAAAAATATTTGTTTAATATAATACTTGATGTATTCCATTTTACATTATAGATGAAACTAATATAGATAATACATATATAATAATTAATATAGATAAATGCTTGAACAATATTATATGAAAGTTAATACACAAAGTGATTATAGAGAAATTATTTTTTTATAATTTTTTTTTAACTCTCGTCAATATTTTTGTTTATTTAATATTTTCTTCAAACTTAAATTGTTTTAATAAATATTCTAATTTAAATAATTATAACTGTACTATAAACTGTATTATAAAAGCCATTAATGATCAATCTTCTGTGTTGATGAACAATTTAAAAAAATTTTAGGAAATTACTCCTATTACTGTTCCTATTAGTGCAGTATTTTTTCCGTTACATATCTAGAATATATTTCTTTATATTGTAAGATCTTTTTTCTTATTTTAAAAAAGTATTTTCCAAAAATTTTTGCTTTTTTTATTCATCCAGTATATATACGCAACTAAATAAAAGTATTTGTTTCAAACGAATTGGAAAATCGAGTATCTTAAGCATTATCACGTAACAAATGTCTGTCAATGACAGGAAGAATTAATGTAACAGATTTTATTGTTATGCGTTACATGGAAGAACGCTTTGTAACATGATAGGGTAGATTTGTTGAATCGCGTTTAGATCGATACCGAAAGGCAATCGGAATCAAGGGAAGGAGCGGACAAGAGCCAATCGGCGAAACGGATGGTCTAATTTAATCTTGACTAAGCTCGCGAAGAAAATTGGCTCGCGATCTGAAATGGCTGTCCAAGGAATCGCAGCTGCTCTTCGCACTAACCAGAAATCTTGTCCCGACTTCGTTAAAAGAAGAACACACGGAGAGCCTCAGCACGGACATGAACCTATTAAAATCGCCGTTTGTAGAATTACTTTTGCCTGCCCTCGATTTTTGTGAAAAATCCCAGAGTCGTGCGACTTTCGTAATTAACAAATCTCGACGAGCTCGTGAAATTTAATTTAACTGCAAGTATTTCAATTTATTGCATTCCCTGAATTTTGCGAGACAGCGAGCATTTACAAGCGGAAGGCAAATTAGATTTGTGTATTTAAGGTAATTAAGCGATAATTTTTAATTAAATTAATTAAATTTATTAAATCTCATTCGCATGTTAATTTGCACATTAATTTAATTTATTTAATAATATATACATTAATCGTAGAAATTTGCGTAATTTCTCATAGTAATGTTAGCAACTAACATTACATATAGTTTTAGGAGGACGATTTATCGGATGATTATCTTTTATTGAATATTTTTATTAGATTATCTTTTGTTTATATACAATGCAAAGCAGCAATGATTTAATTATTATCCTAAATTATTTATGCATAATTTTATAACAAGTTACACTAAAGGATTAATTTCTTATTTGTTCTTACATGTACGGTCTAATAAGATTCTTATTGTTTATTTTATTTTTTTAGGACTGTGTATATTTTATTATTACATCTTTCACATTTTTATCAATTTTATCTTTACTTTGTTATTAATTAATCATTAATGTGTATCTATATAATCGTTTCCACGCGAACGAAGTTATACTAGTATAATTAAGTAGAGAGTGAAAGGTCAAGAAATCTTTTAATAGACGCGATCTAATCCCGCGGCATTACACGATCGGCAATTAACAAAATGATAAAGTGTATTCAATCGACGCAAGGAACCGGCGCGGGCGCAGCGGGCACGCAAATCCGGAAGAAAATATATCGATGTAGCAATGTAGCAATTTATCGATGTAGCAATTTAGTTATGACTTAACGGCGAGTCGTGTAATATTGTAAGCTACAATCGGTGTGTTAGAGCTTACGCGAATAATGCGTACGTATTCACGATTTGCCGTACACGATCATCGGCTACATATTCGTGGTAACCTCTTCGAGGTCTTGACTTTTACGTGTCTAGAATTCCTAAGACGGATCCGCTCTATGGACTTCCAGCAGCTGCATATACAATATACCGGGTGAATTCGAAAATAACGAATATCTATAAAAAATTCTCTTTTAAAGTAAATTTTGTGAATTGAAAATAAATCTTTAAATAAAAATCTGATATCAATGGAAAACTTACATAAAAAATCAATTTTTTATTTGAAAAATTATTCTAGAAAGAAATTATTTTCTTTTAATGATTATGCAAGATGGTGTTATTTTTCATATAATACAAACAAAATAATCTGGACTTCCAGTAATTCAAAATAACAATTAAAAGTAATCAACAGAGGCATTGAAAGTCAACGCAGTAAGAAAAACAGTTCTATAAAAAAATGCTTTAATAATTCATAAATTTATGACTTACACAAATTGAAAGTCGTACAATATTAAATAGAAGTTTTGGCTTAAATTTAAATGAACTTTTAAAATAAATAAGTAAAAATAAGTAGGAATTGGAACAAAATATTTTAATTATTATACAAAATGCTGTATCTAAAAGTTTAGCTATATAGATACAAATCTGAAAACAATTTCGTTTGGACCATTAAATTAATTATGTAGAACGTTTATATTCGTTTCTACAAATGTAGTTTAATCTCGGCTCAACTAACTCTTCATCTTTTCCTCTGATTAGAAAATTAGAAAAAGATGAAGAGTAAATTGAACTGAGATTAAAATTAATCTACATTAATAGAAACGGGCATTAAACTGGTTGTTAAAACTGGTTGTTAAACGTTAAAACTTTTTGCAGTATTATCAGCGTAACTTAATTATTTTGATGGTTCAACAAAATTATTTTTAGAGATCTGTATTTAATGAAATTTTTGAATACTTCAGCAAACCCATTCTTTTGTATATAAAACTTAACATTTTAATTATTATTACTTATTATTATTTATTACTTTTCAAAATGAAAAAGGATTTTCCATTATCGAATTTTCGACTAATTTACGCACTGAACCGTGACTTTAGATGCGTCATTCTTTATTTGATCTTTTATAATAAATCGTTCTGGTATCCTGAAAGGATCACCTCGATGCGCCGTCGTCTTAACTTGGCCGCGACACAAACGCATCGTCTCGATCGGCTATTAAAGATCGCGAAAGAGCGGAAGGAGTGTGAGAAGAGCGGCAATCTATTCCAATTTAACACCCGAGTCCGTGGCATTAAATAATCGCCATTGCCTTCGGTGAGACTCGTCCCTCCGTTCAATAATGGACTTTTATCCAACGAGCTTGTACTTAGCGTTCGAGATGGACTTGGGCGGGCCGGGATATTACCGCCGGTAAGTCGGCGGTGTTGTGACAGTAAAGAGCTCGAAATAAATCTTGGTTACAATAATTTCTTTTGCGGCCCGCGGCCCACGACGCGCATAAATCAAATATCATCGTTCCGCGCGAGCGCTCGCGCCGCGCTTCTTCTTCTTTCCCATAGTCGTCCTCGACTCGATGCACTTGCATTTGCCGGGATGCCACCCCCACCTTTCACTAATACATAGTTCTCTCATTTCTTTCATTCAAATACTTTTCGAGAGAAATCATTTTATGCGTATTTGACAACTTAAAAGCCGAGTGTACATTCGAGGGTTTTTCGTTATTGGAAACCGTCTAGAAAGCGTTTTTAAAAATTGTTATTTATTTATTGGAAACTGTCTAGAAAGCATTTTTAAAAATCGTTATTCATTTAGAGTGTTAATTAATTTTTAGTATACATGATGATTATCCGGTCTTTTATTACACGTGATTGATCATTCATATATAAGTCATTCATATATAAGTTAAAGTTCATAAAAAATGATTCTTATATATACACTTCAAAAATATCAGTGCTTTAATATTAGGATTCTCGTCGTATTAATATTAGCATGATGAAAATTTATAATCTTTAGTACTTATATCAACACCATCATGATACGGATTAAAAACTTATGATGTTAAATCCATATATTATATTGGTGTTAACACTAATGTGCAGTGAGAATTATGGACTTCGCATGGTTTTAAATCCACATCGATATTTTATAGAGTATACTTTAAAAAGTATTTATAAGGTATTTATTGTGCATTTAAAAAATTGTATATAAATATTATAACTAACTATTTAATGTTCCTTGGTTTTCGAAGAAAAGACTCGTGCAGGACATGAATGACTTATTGTTAGTCGTATGTATTAAGGATTAATGTTCTTATCCCAATTATTTATAAAAAAAATTCTGTTACATGAAAGTGGTAATTTAAGCGTGTTAGGAACATTGGCTTTACAGAAAAGTAAAGTTTTCAAGAGTTTCTGACACATTAATTTATGATTAATTTTTATAAATGCAGTGACTTTAAGAAAAATAGAATATAGAGCTAGAAAAGACTAGAGGTAAAAGATAAAGCCAATGGAAAATTAAAAATAGTTAAGTTTTTAATTTTAAGTTTGTTCATTGCACGTCACCGTGAATGGAAACATTTAAAAAATCGTAAATTATGAATTATATCGATATGAATTATATCGTTCTTTGGCAAATCCGTCGTAGAATTTAGAGACTCAATAGTTTTGCAATATTAACATATATGCACGAGATAGAACGCAGGAATGGCTAATCTATTGTACCTCATTAATATGTACTTAGCGATATAATTATTGCATCCGGTTGTACATAATACAACGGATATTCGGAGCAACACCGCGAGAAGTTAGGACGATAAAGCCGTTTACAAGCGACGGAATTAGTAGGCTTCGTGTACCGAAGTGCCTAACTATCCTAAACTTCATCCTCCAAGAGTATTAAGCGAACTGGTCATCAAGTATGTAAACATGACCCATGTCACGCGAGTAGACACTATTTAATGCAATATTAATTACTTTAATGAGATCATCTTAAATTCTTAATTATTTGTATCTTAAATTTTATTATAATTCAAGAATTAGTTTAGAAGGAAATGTATACGTATAATCGTGTAATTTATATAACCCTTAGGGGTTCACATCTCTATATCGAAATTGGCAGCTCCGAGATTATATCCGAGCTACCTAATGCCTGGGGATATACCTAACTATGACGTAAATACAAAGAAAGAGAAGAAAATTATGTAACATGTAGAATAAGAACGTTACCATAAAAATAGATTATTTAAAATATTACATTGTACTGTCAAGTATTCTTTACAATAAATTTTATGATTTATTCATATTACATATAGATTTTGAATTTTGGTATTTTCATGGTAAAAAATTTTTCTGAATAGCTTTGATATAAAGATATCATTTATAAATTTATTAGGTAATATTTGTTACAATTTTATTTATAGAGATGTTGAAACATTAACATTGAAATATGTATTTTCTCTAAATTTTTTGCGATGAATATTTGAAAGCAAGCAGTGATCACAATTGGATTAAATCGGAGTAATCATTTGCAATCTTTCAAGATGAAACGCAGTCTCCTGTTAAATAGCGAACGGCGATTTAATAATTCTTTCGACGAGGGTAGCTGGCCAGCGATACAATCATGTTGAAAGTAGGTTTCGCCACGCCGGTTCCTGAATTCGATCATGGAATCGCGTTAAAAGGCACTTTAACTAGGCGACTCGATTTTCCGGCACAAATGATGACATCCCGTGTTCTTCCACTGATGCCGACGCGCTATTAGCCAGCTAATTTTCTATTAACCGTACCAGCGAACTATATTTGCAAGCCGCAGTCTATCTCGGCCCCATCTGCAACAATCTACGAGATCAGCCAGGAAACGAGAGAGAGGGGGGGGGGAGAAGGAGAGAGAAAGAACAGAGACGCGAAAGAGAGTCTTAATAAATTTGCGTTAGCGTTCACTTTCCTAAGGTCTACAAAATGCGAGACTTGTTGCAGTGAAATTGATTATTTCATTGCTACGAAAGATCGATAAATCTAAAATCTCACTTATTGATGACTTTTTTTTAATTTCCGAAAATATATAAATGTAATATATAAATATATAAATTTTATATATATGAAAATATATTATATAAAATATATAAATATATAAATTTAAGCAGTGTTTTAAAACCGTAATGTGAATAACTGAATACATAACTGATTGTAACAAAAATCTATTGATCTATTGATAAGCTGGATCTTACAATTAGAGTTTGAATAAATTTAAAATATTTGAAATTATCGCATTAGTTGCTAATATATGTATATATGTATATACTCTAATCTCAATATTTATAATTGCTCAAGATACACGAATCTTCTTTCTAAACATTTCAAAATATCAAAGTTTTAGGCGTTATATTTCTCTTGAGGTATCTATCGAATAATAAAATTATATGATGTTTAAAAATATTGATAGTTAAAAAAATATTTTTGTTTGTAATTTTTTTTAGAATTTGTCGCTGAGAACCATACTATCAAGATAAATTCAGGAAGGTTGAATGTTATCTTTCCCCTGTTGATTTTCCCCTCTTTCTATGGTGTGTTATCGCGACGGCAATACGAAGCGACGAGCCAACAAGGGTTAACCTAATTATTTAGCCGACCGAACTCCTTGGCCGTGGAGAACGAGTGTAACTATTCTATCCAATGGTACCCATGGGACATGAACCATAGAGGAAGATGCTGAGCGAAGTTGTGCTTGTATGTGAAGAGTGCGGAAGAAAATAGGATAGAGAGTGAGAGAAAGAGAAAAGTAGTTTGACAATAGACGGCATAGATAACTTAAAAATAAAAGTTTAATTATATATGTTATAAGAAAAGAGTGCCAAGACGAATATAGAGTTAACAATTTTTGTCGAGTTACAGTCTTTCGATTTTCATAATATTGGAATGCAATAATTAAAAATGTCTATAATTATTTCTGATTTTTTAAAAATATAATTGTATATATATATATATATATATATATATATATAATAATTATTAATATTTATCAAATTTAACAAATATATTCTGTTAGTTTACAATTTTTTAAGTGAATAATGTTTCGTTGTTACTGAAATTGATCTGTTATTAAAATTTAGACACTAGCAAAAAATATTTGCTGCTAAAACTAAAGAATGTTTAGTTAAATCCATTATGCTATTTCCTTTTCACATCAGAAACTATAATTATTTGTAGTAAGACTAAGAATTTTAACTGAAATATATTTACTTAGATGTGTTATACATAACTACAAATACTAATTTTACAATGTAATATAAATAAATATTATATGCGTGGTTTTGCCTGATCGCCAAGGTCAGCTCGAGCTCATTAGTCATATCAGTAACTGCTACAGTATTTTGCTGAATATCAAGAGAAAATTTAGAATCCGCGATTTCTTATCATATAGTTGAATTCTCTTAAAGCCAAAAATGCGACATTGAGTTGGTTAGATTAGTTAATCGCCGCCATGTTAGTTTCTTATGGATACTAATATGGATACTAATGATTAGCTATTTAAATCACTAGAGTCCATAATTGTAAGAGTCCAACTTTTAATTTGAGTTTGATTAAAAATGATGTATGTGCAAACATGCACATATACGTGCACTTACACAACTGTATAACACGTTTCATATATCTGCTCAGTCATCATTTGATTGATTCCGCCATTTTTTTATCAATCCACTCACTAAAATGGCCAAACTCTTATTTCTCTTATTATTGGGGATGAGTTACTTAACGTTTGTAACGCTCGCGAACATTATTTTATCCTTATTGTTTATCAAATGTTAAAGAGGGATGAAATAATGCATACGAATGTTGCGAGGGACACTATAAATCACGTGAACACAACGCTATGTAAATTCTGTACTACATAGTCAAACTATACTTCTTAAGACTCAATTTCAGATCATATATTTTCTATACGCAGATATCTGTACTAATACTAGATCATTAACTTCGGCTTTAGCCAATAGCAGACAAAAATCCATTCAATGGCCGCTCCAATTATTTTGCACATACATACACAACACATACACATATATATAACACATATACTGTCGTTGCTATTAAATCAACTCGGAAATCAGCGATCTAATGTACTAATTGATATCTGTGCTTCTATGTCATTTTAAAAATTTTTTAGGTTTCTAAATTCTCGCCGCTTTGTGAGCTTTATATTTATCTACGCGCGTCAATCGCAAGAAAGCTCGTGTCGCAAGCTACTGTTAAAGTACACTTTTAATTTTAGCTAATAAAGTTGTATCTCGCAGCAAATCTATTTTACTTTTAATATCCAACAATGAAAAGTTTAATAAATCATTATAACTACTGACATTTAGTTAATATTACTAAATCATTTCTTTTCACGCACATATATCCGTGAACCTGCGATATCACGATAACTGATTATCATAAATTTCGTGCTGCCTCTTCCGAGAGATCCCCGAGGTTATTACGTCCGGCAGACTCTCCCTCAGGGCGATGTCCACCAGGCATTTCTTGGGAACTTTGGATCGATAACGAGTTTTGTGACTGGGTTCGATAAATCCGTCGGAAACTCCGTCGGGTGGTGTTGCCATCGTTTAAGGCTTCAAGACTTCAATCATAAAATAGAGATAAAACATAAACAGCATAAACTTGTAAATGAATTGTTAGAATATGAGCATAAGACTATTCAAGATTAAATTATTAAATTTCTGCATTTAGTATTTTATAATATCTTTATAATATTATATCTTTAGATATTATTCGAACATGAATTATTTTTATTTACATACGGAAGTAACTAATTTAGGAATTTAGCTTTTTAGCAAAACTATCAGCAGTTTATTTTGATCTAGAATTATGATATGCTCGTAAAAGCATTCACGCGAAAATTTCAAGTGAACATTAGAGAGATTTTTAACTCTTTAACTTCTTATTAGTTCTTCATTCAGATAAGAATTCAATTTCCCGTTACCTAGATCATCACAGTCTTTGCCCATGTGTTCTTTTCTCACTTTATTTCCATTCCATCTAATTTCATGCGATTTATTTATGCCCGAAGTTGGACATAGAATGGTGAACCGGGCGATTCGAGTCCCCGCTAATTTCTTTCTCACAAGCGGAGACACCTTGCACAGATCTGCGTTACCTGCTCTTTGCTAAGCTTTCGCTAGGCCCCGTCCTTAATGGGCAGCCATACATTATCGTAAATGAGGAAAGTTGGGCGCGGGATAGGGCGGTAACGGAGGGTTGCTCACGTGGCGCCAGCTGCAGGGGCTGCGCAGCTTCCAACTTCATAACCGCCGGAGAGATGGGCCAAACACCCTGGTCATACACCTCGAAATTTCCAAAGTGCACCTCTACGTTTGCGCGCGCCTCTTTTCTTCGTTTCTTCTTTCAGTACCATGCGCGCCGAACTTTACTCGTTAAAGCTACTCGATATCGAACACATAAAAAGGATAACGAATGTTTCAGTCGTTAACTCTCCGGCGTACTGCAGGAGTGAACACTTGTATGCTGTACATAAAAGTTATTGATACGTTTGCTGAGGCTTTTATCTTATTCTCTCTCTCTCTCTCTCTCTCTCTCTCTCTCTCTCTCTATTTATCAGATTATTTGATTTTACATAAACAGAATTTTGTTAATACATTAAATCTGTAAATGTAGTAAAGGTTCATGGCATTCTCAATATATGTACTTTCAACATTAAAACAAAAGGTCCAGGCCGCGCATACTCTACGGAATTTACACATTCCGGAAGCATTCACCTACGTCTACGAAGTAGACGCTGCGTAAAAAGCGTACAGAGAGAAAGAAAGATGGTAGAAATGAAGAAGGTGTGGCATCGCGGTGCAAAGTTGCCGGCTTAAAAGAGCACATGCGGCATGACGTTCCATCGCGCACTTTATTATAATAAATTGTGCTCGTATGCGCATATTGGTATGATTATACGCGTACCTGTGTGTATGCGGGCGATATAATAACGGCCAGGATTGTAATACCCTGCGCCTCTCTAAGCGTTCGTACGAAGAAGGCACGTACTTGCGTATACATGCTCTTCCATCACGATCATCTCCTTCAGGGGGGATCCCGGTTTCCCTACTCTCATATGTCCTCCGTCTTTGCGCCGAAGAAGGATCCGAGATGCGCTCAACCGCCATGTGCTGCATATCGAGAGAGAGAGAGAGAGAGAGATATGGCCATTAGCTCGCGATTTCTACAAGATCTTATATTGATATACGTCTAATAGATACCGTCCGCTACCGCTTAGTCCGCCGTTTATGCCTGGAAATTACTGATGGGATCTTTCCCGCTTCATACCCAGTGATCTAAAAATATACGCATTTTCGGAATTATATAGCATAACGGAAAAATTGGCGATGAATATACGAGCTTTATTTTTTAACGTGAGAGAATTTATTTCACAATTTTGTTTCAACATTACATAGATATATATAAATTACTCTTGCTCAGTTATTTTGGTCTACAGTATGGATTAACAGTATGGAGTAATTCCGAGTCTGTAGTTTCTCATTTAACTTAAATATTTATGTTATGTAAGTATACGTGAATGTGCGATTATTAAATATTGTTACAAATGTCCCAATGATATTCGAATTTTCGTATATTTGATCCTACGAGATCAGCCAAACGTGTCTGATCCAATTGTGTGATATCTTTTTCATCCCGCAAATACCGTTCATTCGCGAATATTGAGATAGAATAACGAGAAGGATCTATGACCACAGTGTACAAATTTTGCCCGGAATATTCGGTCAAGTGAGACCGTTGTAACGGGACACCCTTAGAGTGAATACAATGCTCGCGTGTAGCTTCGCCCCGGGCCAGAGCGGAGAACTACCACGTTTCATGACGCCATTACGATTTGCCCGAACGCTTGTCATGGATATGCTTGTGAAGCTGTTAAAGAAGGTGTTGCTCAATCTGCAATACACTTAATAACTTATAATATACAGGTTAAGACGAGTTTCGACAAGTTCCTTTCGAAACTCGGTATACAACATTAACGTCAGTTTTATTAAATATATTTGTCTTTATATATATTTTCTAAAATTTCTGAATAAATTTTAACATTTTCCAGGAGAGATTTATAAAGAAATAAAGGAAATTTTTGAAGAATTTTTTGAAACGTTATATTTAAAAATAAAGAAATCAAATATTTGAAGATATATGTATATTTTTGTAGATCTGAAAATCATGGGATTTAATTAACAAAAAAGTGTTTGTGATTGTAATTGGTACACGGTAAAATAATTGATTAGGCAATCTATTTTTATTACTACTTTAATGGTAGTAATAATAATTATATTTATAGTTCTACAAAGAATATACATCCGAAAACGACTATTTATTAGTTAAATTATAATTTATATTGCAACGATATTTTTCTTTCTATGAGAATTTAGTGAATTAGATTTATGATCGCATCAAATTTGTCAGCTCGATGAAATCGAGAAATCGTTGCAAAATGTTTTCAGCTGCTGCAATTATTTAAATTCTACCTTCATGAAAGCCATGTCAGCATGTCATAATGCATTTTCTATCACGTTTTTTTGAATATGTGATCTGCGATGCCGCAAATCGTTAGACATACGAATCTCTGGAAGGATTTTCTCAAATCTCCTTCCGGATTTCATTGCAAAATACTATTCCTCTCATCGAGCGAGATCGCGCGCGCTTTGCGCCTTTGCCGTGAGTGGAAATTGGTTCCTCTACGTCTCCGAGTCTAGCAACTTTAATCTCGCGCCAAAATCGATGCGCTCTCCGCCGCCGCGTCGTCCCGACAGGACGGGTACATTGATTTACCTCGTGAGCGACAGGTTTATTACTCCGGCGCGTGTACGAGCGCACCCGCATGAATAAAACCCGAGTCGTACGACTCGCCGGGATTGATTCGGAGCTCCGGCGTGGCTCCTCTCGCGAAGGTGAAATCAGGCGTCCCGCCGTGGAAACGCGCTCGTATAACTCTGCCCGGAGATCCCGAGATTGAATTCCTGCGTTTTTCCGACCTCCTTCTTGAGTCGTCCGTAAAATCCATAATGGTAACGTACACCGTACCTGCTACTGTTCTCGTCTGTTTCTTTCACGATTTTCTCCGCCACGATAAAAGTGGAATTGAACGTTCGAAGATTCGTGACATTGTCGCAGTCGAAACGTTTCTTTTCGGTAGGGAACTTCATCGAGAATTATTTAAGTAATATTACGTGAAATTCGAAATAGTAAATTGTAATTGTTCAGATTGTTTCTGAAAGCACATTTTATTCTCCAGAAAAATTATTTATATATATGTTCTCTATGACATGTTGTTTCATTGTTACGGAAATTGAACGAAAAATATATTATAATTTATTCTATTTTCGATATTAAATCTTGGGCTCTCAAGCTAAAATCGGATTTCCGTCTAGGGCAAATATAGGTATAAATGCAATTTAATTTTCCTTCAACTACATATCGATCTTCATTTAAAATTGAAGGTATTTGCAAGAGCGTGACACCGCACTTCGCAATGTGCGAGTCGCGCGATTCGACGAGGAATAAAACCGCGCGGGAAACTTCTCGCGTGCGGACGAGCAGGTTAATTTTGGCGGCGAATTTCATATTCGGTGCGTCACGGGCAAACGACTCTGCCAGTACCGTATCACCACAGTGTTCAAGAGGTGGCCCTGACAGTGACACGCGGTCGCGGTGGGAAAACGTAAAACCCGCGCGAAAATCCGCGCTTGATCGCGAGCGCGAGCGAGTATCGGGCGGCAATCACATCGCCGCAGTTGAAATTGGCATTTTGATTGGGGACGAGACAAAAATTGCGGTCGCTCGAGGATACACGTCGCTGTTGAAACGCGTTCTTCAACGTCGACGTTTCGCTTCAAACGCAGAGATCTCCGTTTAGGCTACGCGATCTGTGTGACTTCCGGCTTCAGCGCGTATCAAAAGCAGACGGTACTTCGTATTCGAGAGCGCGGACATCGTTGTGACACTACGTGCGTCGTAGATCGTTGTACTTGGAAAAATAATAAATTGATTGACGATGAGTTAGGAAAAATTCGTCTTGATTGTAAAACGACATTTGATTGTATGTGTATGTGTTTTTTTTTTTTGAAGGAGTTAATATATTTAACCCTCATATAATTTATTTAACCCTCTGAAGCTGATGGTGGATTTATTGGACTCAATTGTGAATCTTTTTTTAATGCCTTTTAAATAATATAAATTAGATGCATCTTTTGACTCAGCATTATTGTATCTCTTTATTACTAGTATGAGATATATAAAATATCCCGACCTTAAAATTTTGCTAAATGCATGATAAAGATGTATGGTAAATGTTAGTCATACATATTGTTATATTTAGCGGAAATTGTTTTACAATTTAAAAAAAGAATTTTGCATTTATTTTTATCTAAAGAATGTGTAGACTAGTATCAATCTTTATTTAATTGTAAATCATTAATTAAAGAGAACAATGAAAGTAGAAATAAAATGTGTTAAAGATACTCCACTCGAATAATTGCGTTAAAAATCATTTGAGCATTGTAGTATTATGTTACAAGTTTTGGCCTTAGTTAGGAGGATTAATACATAATGATATATAAAAAAGTGACTAAGAATTTATATTAAGATTTCTTCCTTTCTTTTTCTTTGCCATTGTTATAACTTTTTACGTTATCCCAGATAATTCCAACTTTTAGATAACTTCTGTACTTTTTTTCTTTCGGAGTTTGCGTGCAATATCGGTATGTATTACGATCTAAAAAAGGACGTGCATTTACCAACGGTCTCGCGAGACGCGATAACGAAGCGTCTGCTTTCGTCGAAAGCTGAGATCCTCTTCGAGTTCGTTGATCGTTCGACTGCATCACAATCGCGACTCTGGCATACGAATATTTGAGGTGAAACGGATCGCCCGGAGGTATTCTATCGAGACCCCGAGGTCGACTCGTCGTCGTCGTCGTCGTCGTCGTCGTCGTCGTCGTCGTCGTCGTCGTCGTCGTCGTCGTCGTCGTCGTACGTGAACGTCGATTGCCCGCCGCCGACGCACGTTGATTCGAGGCTCTTTCGAGGCTTTTCATCGCAACACTTTCGTCTAGGGCTCTTTGTGCGGTTTAAGGGGAACCTCGCGCAACCCAAGGCAATTCGCTCCGAAAGGTGGTTTCGAATTTCATCCCCCTCCATGAAGCGCCCGGCTTGCCTTCAACCCAATCTGAAATCCGTTTCCTCCAGGAGAATCGAGGGCGCCTCTCAAAGGCGACCCGACCTTCATCGATTGCCAGGAAAAGTTGATCCGGGCTTTTCCTCCTTTGAAAGCGAACGACACCCTGTCGTGATCGTCAACTGTATTGGGTAAACTAAAATGTTACTTCTGGCACAGGTCTTCTGTCTGTGATATTTGGAGCTTAGTAAATAGATATCGATGATTTAATATTCATTATAGTGAGGAAAAGATCCAAATTTCTTGAACAATGTAATAAGAACGTAATAATTTTTTTAAGATTGTGTTGCGATAAACATTTGAATTAGGTAATTAATTGATAATTTTTTATTAGTCGAGATTAATTAACTGTCGGTTAATTCTGTAACTGCAAAATTATTTATTGTCACGATGATGACGATAAAAAAGTAACATTTTGAAATGACTGCAAATGACATAAACGACGAGACTTTGTATTTTACAAACAAGGAAAAATCAGCTGGTTAATCAAGCTCTAACTGTCGGCGACTGAGAAATATCTCACGAAATCGTAGCAACTCTTTAACGATCCCTACTGCGTCGTTTCAATTAATGAGATTAGTAATTTTCTGTTATAAATAAAACCAGAAACGAGTGTTTTATGCTCTGATTATATCACAAAAGTCATGAGACTATAAAAATTTAAGAATCTTTATATAAATTAATATCAAGAACAATTCGTGCTACACTAAGCAAGAAATAGTAATAAATAGATCATATTAATGAAAATGAATAGGTGACATAATATACTTTATTTAACTGTGGTCATTAAATAATGAAAAACATAAATTATTAATATAAGTAAATTGTAAATCTAAATATAGTGCACATTGAATATTTACGAATCAAAAGATCCGACTTTATATCAAGAGTGAAAATTCTTACGAAATAACCCTTCTAATCGTCGACGATGCCGCCCCTCGCGAGGTATCCACAATTCTGTACCTTCTCCTCTCAATCTCGACAGTCTGTTGCGACTACGTCCGGGTGCAAAGACGGAGACACGGGAGCCTCATTTAAATAACAGATAATTGCTGGTCCTGTTAATTGAAGCGCCGCGGGGATCGCCGGGGCAGAAGAGTTACCCAAGATTTCGCGCTCCCTTCCGCCCCCATCGTGTTCTTCACCTCTTCCTCATCTTCGTCGTCGTCGTCGTCGTGTCTTTCGTTCCGCGCTCGAGTTAGTTAATGCAGGGCTCGTTTTACTACGACGAATGTATATGCTTTTGTCGTCAGCTGCGACGCGTCTCGGCACTCATTATGCCGCCTCGACTTCGCCTCAAAGCACCGTTGTCGTCAACCATTCCACAATCGAAAAGTCCCCGCGAATGCAATAACAACGCAGACCGACTTACGCCGTTATTGCACAAGACAGTTTTTCGAGATCTCCGCATTTTCAGGCAGCTGTTACACACGATTCCACTTTTTATGATTTTATAGAAGAATACAGAATACCTATATATTATATATAAAACAATTTAAATTTTTTCATTATATGTAATACATAACTCATAAAAGAGATATATATGTACTTTTCAAAAACATGAAAGTTATAATGTAATTTCATGACATTTTAGAGTTTCATTCTTTTTTATTATTTTATTATGAACTGATTTTAATTTTACAGAAAACAGAAAATTATTATCCTGTTTTAAATATCATTTCGTTGTGATATGAACAAGATTTGGAATACGGAAAAGTATCGTAATACTAAGAGAAGATGTGAGAAATGAAAGCTAAATTTATAGTTTCGTCACAGAAATAACGTATTGGAAATAAAAATAGTATTGCTTTAATATACGATTATTAATATTAATAAACATGCAATGCATTTGTACGGATGAATTAAAGAAAGGGAGGGAGATATGATCTTGTCGTTTTGCTACCCCTTTCCAATCATCGCCATCGTGCTCATCGTCGCGTTCTTGCATCTTTCATCTCGAACCACCACTCCGTGAATCATCCTTGTCCATCTTCCCTTCTCTTACTCTTCTCTTATCCTACCGTCGTAGATCCCGAAGAGGGTTGACAGCATAAGCCTTGATCTGGCAAGCTCGGTTCCGACAGCAGTTCCCAAACGCATGAATTTTTAATAAAATCACCTACGCCAGACACCGCGTGCTCTTTATTCCTCTTTCTCTCTTTCTCCTTCCCTCTCTTTCTCTCTCTTTCTCTCTTTTGGCTAATATAGAACTCTGACAGCTCTAACTGGCGGATAGTAATTCACTCTTTCATGAGAATCGATTGCATAGCCCTGCTACAGTGAGCGATTTTTATCGTGCTCGATAACTTGGCCACGGTATCGAATCTCGATGAATTCACGAATGCCATTTTTCACGCTTTCACGTCTAATTGATGGCGTATTTGATCAGATAATTATTATTTACATTAATCGTTAACATCGTTAGTAACGGGAGCAGCAGACAGGTTTGATTGCATCGGAATTTTGGGTGACTGCATTTTAATTATTATTTGCAGCTACAACGTTTACAAACCAATATTTCAGAATATAAAATACATACTATAAAAATTGAAAGATTTTTTTAATATGAAATGTAGGATATTTTATATATATATATATATATATATATATATATATATAATATACTTTTAATTAAATTTATTCACATTATACTATTAGTTAAAAGAAAAGGTTCTAATTTTTATCATATATCAGAAACATTTACTTTAGCTATATATTATTTGTATTATTCATTGAATTGCTTGAATAATATCAATAGATAAGAACAACTAGAAATGTGAGATGTTCTAAAAAATTGTGAAATCTTAGCGAATGGTTTTTTCCAGATAATATCTTGCATGAAGTCTATATTAGGATATTGTAATAACTTAGTCTTGTCTAAATCGTCTTCTTTTTGTTTGCGACGATCCTTATTCGGTAGAGTTCGTTGATTCCATCACAATACGATATTATTGCTGACATTAGGTTATCGTAGTCAGACATCTGTCTGACTACACCCTCACGAAATTCTTGCTACCGATTTTTATTTGCTCACGTCAAACCGCTGCCAAGAGGATTTTATTTTTTTATCATTTGCACTCAAAGCAAATGCTGAATGAAGTTTTAATATCCAGAAATATATTTAGCTAGATTGAATTCGAAATAATTCAAAGTATATACTTAAAAATTCTCATAATTTTAACTGCTTGCTTTGTTTAATTTAATTAATAGTAATTTGGCGAGTTCTGTCAACATACCTTGCATATTATCATTTACTGAAATAATTTAACCGTTGGAAAGCTAAAAGCAATTAGAGAAATGTGTCTGTTGAATTTAATAAATCAGATTTTGTGTCTTTTGAGAATTTTAGAATTTGAAGAGTTTCCTTTGATGGATTAGAAGTTGAAGACTTATTTACACATACATTGCAATATTTTATTTATTAGCGGATTTTATTAAGAATAGTAAACTTTGTGAAAATCGAAAGAAAACATAGCTTACACATATAACTCTTTTATGTTTTATATTTTACAATTTATATGTATATAAAAATATAATGCTTTGCCAATATTTCGGTACAATAACATACGAATAATTCGATGTTTAGCAAAGTGACTGCAAATATGTTTCTTGTATTCAGTTTCAATGTTTAACGATTTATTTCAAAGTGTAGTTTTACGGTATTTATACTACAACGAGGTGTAACGTTCCAGATTGCATTTGAATTCTCTTTGATATCGACATGTTGGCTCCTTCGATGATCGAGTCCGATACATCACGTCATGTCGCATTGTAATTAAATTGCGATGCATTTGCAATTGTAATGCAATAATGTGCAGTAACAATCAGCACGCTATAACACCCAACGACGTATCGCGACGTTGCATTTCCCTCCCAGAATTGATATCGTTCATGTTTGGACGGCTGCGCAGTGTACATTGCTTCTATTATCATAATCGTGGCTAAGTTGTAAACAAACAAATACGTTATTTAGATCGTGTTACAGCACGCATTTCATTCTGCGTGATTTCAGGAAGCGCAATTACATTTTCATCATTACATTTAATTACAATTTTGTTACTTAATTAGATTTGTTTAATACCGTTTAATTACAAACCCGTTTAATTATACGCTGTTGGAAAATTTTATCATCATTCGTTATTGTTATGGTATCTGGATGTTTACTGTCAGTTATACATATAGGATGTCTCATTTGACTTTGATTTATATTTAATCAATTTTTCCCTTTGCGAATTTATAAAATAATTTTTTCTTTAAAAAAATTTTTTTAAAAGATTCAGTAAATGAATCTGAAATAAAGTAACTATTTAATCGATTTGAGATTAGTGAAGCAACATATTTTTGTTGCATATCATTATATTGAATGCTCTCCATTCTAAATTTTAAATATTTCTCGTATTAAGGCTTTCATATCAAACTTCCACTAGGGAAAAATTAACTTTAAATATGTTAAATAATGCGCAACGAAAGCTCCGCGTGTTGAAACTGCAATATTCCGTATATTCCGGCAATTTTGGATAATAAAATTCTCGTCGCGCACGTTTACGTAAATACAAATAGCAAGATAAAAAGAATTTAGTAAATCCATAAAACAAGAGGAGAGATACGTGTGCGAAATATAAAATATCGTTTCTCTCTCGTATATATGGCGGATCGATTTCGACAACCGAGACGGCAAGAAATATTGCACCGATACGTATTTACGTATCGAGAGGTTAAACGGGGCGCATCGTCGAGTTTATTTCGCGGACGAGGAATCGATCTTATGCGCGCGCGATATTCTTTAACTTTCTGAAATGGCCGCTGCGGTTTTCCTTTTTTCTCCCGTAAGGAGGGCGAACTAGAAAGACGATGAAGAAAAAGGATCATGAGGAGGTAGAAAGATGAGGGAAAACGCAAAGCAAAGTTTTGCAGCGAACTCGCTCTCGTCGACGATTCATGGACTCAGCGCGATCTCATCTTAAAGATTACATCGAGCAGACTATAACGAACCGGCCCTTTTTTTCTCGTTGGGACTGGTTCAATTCCCTGCCCTACCCTTTATGATATCGCTTTTCCTGCTATCCTCGGTCTCTATCCCGTTCGTCTGCAGCAAGCCGAGGAGGGAAAGTTCGAACTGCTCTTTGATGACGATGCGTCGCCAAGTCGCCGCGGTGCAGCCTTATTTTATGGGCATCTCGTGATGTAGATATTGATTGAGATTTTTCATCCTCAAATGCCGATAAAGAAGGGGTGTGTCAAGGAAAGAAAGATTTCACTTCTATCGTTTGGTTATTTATTTCTAGGAAGAAACTCGAATTCCTTGACTAAAATTTCTTTTCTGAAATGTAAATTAGTTTTTATAAATATATATTTGCTGTTACATATCGAGTTTAGTTGTATCTGATTCACAATTATTTATTTAATTCACAAATACATGGAAAAATTCGAAAGTTATAAATTGCAAATTTTTAAATCTGAAAACAATGAGAGATATAACAAACATCTCTTAACATGTCAGAATAATATAATATTGAAACATTTTGTATGTGAAAAAAAAACGTGAAAATATTGTTATCAATATTCCGTGAAAAGTATTGTACTGTATATGAAATGTAAAAATCATATAAATTTTGCGGGTATAAAAATAAAAGACATTTTATATCCAATAAAATTCGCTGATCGTAAATCAGTGTGACACAATTACGTTCTAATTAATTTCATACACATGCATTGATTGACGTTGTGTGTCTATTATTATTCATTAATCGTCATTAATAAAACGAAAACGAATTAATCATTAATCAACATTAATCGAGGTTCTTATAAAGCGTGAAAATTTCCAGGATCGATTTTTTTCAAATGATGAAGTGTGACAAAACGAAATAACAGACTCTGCGACAGAAAAAGCGACATGTCGATGGAAATGGAGAACGAAAAGCAACGACGAGCAGAAAGGAAGGAACGCGTATTGTTAAAAACGTGGACATATGGCGTCGAAATGAGCCACTGGGGAGGGATTCTCAGAGAGAGCGGATAGAGTTTGTCGTACGCATCCGTGTTTACTGATTCACCCCTCTGTGTGACGTTCATTGTGCATCGCGCGTTGCACTCTTGCCGCCCTTAACACGCTCGTTGAGGCGCGAGAACCGCCTCGCTGTTTTGAGCGATTGAGAGCAAAGACAGGTTGACAGACTCCGCGAAGGGGTGGACTGGTCCCATGCCAAGGCTGCAATGATGCTGTTGCTTTTCTATGTAAAACGATTTAAGTTATTTGGTTCTCAAAAAGAAATTAGGAATTTTGCCGGATTATCGTTTCTTCTGAATGAAATATCTTCAATATTTTTTTACTTTATTTTATACCAGAATTAATATAATAACAGACTTCACATTTTTGTAACGGAATTAATAACATAAATGTATTCTCTTTTATACGTGTGTATACGTAATTTAAAATAATATTAAGCATTTTAAAAATTATTACTTTGATTGAAATTATTTATTACTTATAGTTGATAGAAGAATGAAGATAAAATTCAAATTTTCATGTATATCTAAATTGAATTAATAAAATCAACATATTTTTGGTTGTTCGAACATCGGATATATATTATTGTCTACTAAAACATACGATGTGGCTAAATAAATATTTTATTCGATAAACACGATAATCTCTCGCTTTTTCGCGAATTGAACGTCAATGTGTAGCGCATTAATATGTTTTATTATCGCGCATCCTGACAAAAGATGCACTTGCGTCAAGCCGATGCCACCCTATATGCGATGCTGGTTATATACATTAAATGCACATCCTGGAACAAATTTATCCACAAAAGGCTCATTAACGCCCTTGCATTTAACCCGGTACGAAGCAGAAAATTTATTTACATTAACTCTTTCATGCAGGATGACCTCGTACTATTATGTGAGTTAATAGAGAGGAACGTATCATAAAAACGGCAATAATTAAATATAAAATATCCTTGTACTAACGAAAATATACATAAATATATTAAGTATATAGAATAGGCACATCTGTTAATAATGGATAATATTCATCGCGTTGAAAGTTTAAATGATTTTCCAACTGGACTATGTCATATTATAGGAGATAAATTTTTTTAATGGTGATTTGTCCAACAGCAAAGTATTCGTAAGTACGTCCGTAAGAGTGCACACTTTCCCTAATTGTTTATTAAATAAAACCGTGATTTTGTTTTCCCCATCTATATGTATATATAATTTCCTCTCTGTATGGTTATAATTAAAAAACAAAAAGAAATTTATTAATTTGGAATGTCCGTCCATACAAACTTTTCCTTTTTCAAGGGTTTATTTGAGTTTTCTAGTATTAATTATAAAAATATTTTTGATTTTGATCTTAATTGCGATGCGAAACCGAAACTTGTAGGTATATAGCAATCAAGAATAAGAAAGATTATTCCGATGTAGAAAAGTGTCAATGTGGAAAATATCAATGTAGAAGTAATAAAACACAATTTTTAGTGTAATCACATATTTATTAGGCACATGTAATTAATTCCATATATATATTTTTCATGTGAAATTTAAATTACTTTAAAGTTCATAAATGATTTTCTTACTTTAAGAAAAAAAATGATAATCAATTAACTATTTGTTTTGTTAAACGATAGCAGTTATCTTCTAACGAGTGGTTGCTCGCAGAGGTAAATACTTAATTATCACCTACCTGCATAGTCGCATTTTTAAACATTTAAGATTAAAATAATGTTTTATAATAGCCTATACAATTTTTTTATTAAGTATATAACACTAGCTTGAAAACTAGACTTTATTTTTCATCACGAAAGCTTTCATTATTTTTATTAATAATAGCATCTAAAATATTATAACATCTAAAATAATTGACGCACACGTTAAATGTTCAGAAATCATTTGCAATTGCTATCGAAACGTGTATAGGTGTCTAATTAATTTCGAAGTATTAAACGTATTAAATTGTCGTTTTCTTTCACATCATTTCTTAAGGAGATTCATAATGAATCCGCGTTTGCGATAACTGACCGTTATTTTCCTTGCGAAACATCTAATTAACGATGTCACGAAACAAGTGTGCATAATCAACGCCTTGAGTATTACTCGTCAAGCGCGTAATCCTCTCGTGAATGGCCATTTACGTCGCGCGTACGTGCAATTAGCGAGCGTATTTAAATGGAACGTAGTAATGCAACTCTCGAGAATCCTCGTCGTCCTTTCGGCTTTTGTTGTATCCATCGGCGAACTTGCGCCATTGCATTCGTTCATATAGCGTTTGTCTAGAATAATCATCTTTCAACACTACGAAGTTATTGACAGCTTGGTAATTTCCTATCTTTGTAAAGTTTCCCCTTTTGAAAGACCAATATCGTAGAATATCCCACAAAAGTGGCGTAGTCTACACCTCGACTTTTACGTCTTCTAAAATTGAAAATCGATCGTGTTTAAAATAAAAGTGATTGAAAATGTCGTCTCTCCTGTAAAATTCTAAAGCAAATTTTGGTTTAATAGATTTTGGAAAATCACTATATAATCCACTAATATAAAAGTCAATAAAAGCGAATGCTGAATTTAAAATACGATTTATTCTCCATTCCTGTTCTCGTTATCAGAGAGGAAAAATAAAAATAAAATCTGTGGCTAATCGTAGATAGACCACATCAGTAAATTGTATTAGGGACGTGACTTCTTTCTGTTTGCTAGCCGCTAGCATTCAGTTCGGTTGTGCAAGGAGACCAGAACGTATCAAAGGAATTGCAAAATAGGCCAAGAACCGGCTCATACGTACGAATTTTCCCTACTATGCATCAATACGCGCGAAACTCGATGTATTATTCATATAGAACCGCGCCCGCGGAGCTATACTCCTTCCCCTCTTTCTTCTGATCAGGAATAGATCATTCATCGGGTACAGTCGACACGCTCGCGACTTATGAAAAGTACTCGGAATATTCAAAAAGTTCATTCTTTTCGGAAATAAGAAAATGTACATGCGAAGAATTGATCCTGTTACTTGGTATGTATAGGTATAAATCGATTGTAATACCTAGCTTCTTCTCACTTTATGATTATGACAAAATTTTGGTTTATTCATAGAATTCATGTAAGACAAAAGTTGTCAGCTTTTAGAAGATAGGAGTATATTTTTAAAATCTTATCGCTTTTTCTTAAGATCTGTTATAATTTATTATTTCATTGTTTCTTTATTATTTTTTATTTCATTGTCTCAAGGTATGACTCAAAAGTGTACTTTTATTTTTTCAATGTCACTGTAGTTTTCTTTCCCATTCTATAATGATCAATTATAGTTTAGTTTAGCAATTTCTCTTTTGAATGTAAATTTAACTTATTGAAGTGTACTTCTATATTTTTATATTTTCATACTTTTGTCTGCATGTATAATTCTACGGTAGGATTTTGTTTGATTAGTGTTTTATTTAAGGCAAATAATATCCTTTCGATCCAATCTTCGTTTATAAAACTAATTTAGACTCACGAAAAGTTTCAACTTGTTCCTTGGTCCGCTATTTCCAGCTCCTCTTGTCAGTTTTAACAAGGACTTTCGAGGATCGCGCAAGAGAAGCGCTAAGCAATGGTCGCTTTTTCGAAAAAAAAAAAAGGTCCGAATCGAGTCCCTTGATTATTTGCAGCCGGCGCGTAATGACGCGAGAAGAAGGTCGAATAATTAATCTCAAGAGGAGGGAAAGGACGACAGGATAAGGAGAACGATAGGGGAGAAAGTCTGTAGAGGGAGGGATGACACGACGGAAAGAAAAAAGCGAGGAATCCGTTCTTCTACAATCTCTTTCTCGTTTTCTCTTTCTTCCTCCGGAAAGTTACATTTCCGTTGAGAGAGCCGTCGACAGAAGGGTAGAGGGTAAAGGAAACGACGAGGGGTATTGACAATCCTTTAGTCGGTACTTAGCAGCACTTTTTCTTTTTTACGAACACTGTTCGCCGTCCTGGCGCCGTCTTTGGTTCGTTGTACTGAACGAACGAGAATATCCTTGCTCTATCGAAACCAATAAGATTGTAAAAATGGATCAATAAGATTGTAGTCGATATAAATATGATATAAAAGTTCTATCAGTAACATTAAAAGTTACAGAAACATTATCAGACTTGAATATAACGTTTCCCTTTAAAAATTACATTTAATTATATTAAAAATATATTTTTTATTAATACTATTAGTTTAGTCAATTTTCTGTCAAGTTGAAAAATGGATTTTTTCTTTTTCTGAGAAAACTCGATTCTTTAAATTGTGTCATTTTTAGATAAGAAAACGTTATCTTATATTCTTCGATAACAGCTTAAAAAGGTTTATTCAATTTATGTACAAATTTATTTGGTTCATATACAAAATTTTAATATCAAATTTGAAACTCTTAGTGCTTCTTCTGTTATTTTAACTAAATTATTTTTTTAATTAAAAAAATATATAAATGTACTATTTGATTAAAATTATTTTTTGAATTTAAAGACTTGACGGTTTCGCAAATTTGCTTCTCTGCGAGTTAACTCGCCAAGATTGCAAAATAGAGATTTAATCGGTCTCAGAGAAAGAGCGAGTGGTCTTTGAGGAGCAATTGCTCACAGCGGCAACTCGATTCGCGTAGAATGGGTCCGCAATTTGCGAGAGCGATCGATGCAAACGAGCCACCGATCGAGCTGCGGATAGAAAAGATGCAATAAAGGAAGCGACAGCAGACAGAAAAGCGAAGGCACGCGCGTCTTGCAGGAACAGGATCACGTTGATCTAAGTGGATGTCCTCTTCCCCTTTGTTAGGCAGTCGATACTCCCTAGAGATCCGCTTGATCAAGTGCAGCCCTAGCGTAGGGATTTGCTGAGCGTGTATTGGAACGCATGGTCCTTTTTACGCCCCCAGAGAACATTGACGAATCGTTAAGAAATTCCATCTTTGTCCTTTCTTCTCTGTTAGATAATGACGCACCAATCAATGTCAAATATAGTCAGATTTTTCTATAATACTATATCGTAATTTGATGTATCAATAATTATTTTGTTATTTTATGAAATAATTATAAATATTTTATAAATTAATTGTTATTAAATAAAGAGCCTGGACATTAAGTATTCAAGGCAATTTCTATATAACACTGATCTTTTCTGTAATATTGCAGCAAAAAGTTCATAAATGTTTGCTACGCACCGAAGCCTGCGAGAGTCTATGAGAGTCCGCGAATCCTAAAGCTTACGGGGGTTCGCGGATCCCGAGACCTGTCAGACCGTCACACCGGTTGCACTGACGACATTAAAACCGTCTCTACCTAAGATCTATTTGCATCCCTGTACATAGAGAGAAGGTTAAGCAAATGTTCTGATATAAACGGTATTATTCATACCTTCAAGAATATTTTTTGTAAAAATATTAATTTTTTAAACACATATTATTTAACTTTGCAAACATTTTATTTAAAAAAAACATGTATTTTTATATTAACAATCATGCATTTAGTTTCGGAATAAAACAAGAAATAAAAATTTTAATAATATTGTAATAATATATTTATTAATAAATATTTATTTATTAATAAAAAATTTTTATATAAATCTTTAATTTTTTTATGAACTATATTTTTTTATAAATTTTGTAATTGTTCCATAAACTTTTGGTTTAATTGAAACATTAATTGGACGATCGCCAGTCAAATACAGATTGAAATAATGACAGATGTATAACTTCACGTTAGATCACCATTATAAATGTTTTCAATACATTCCTCGATGAATATCCCTCACTGACTGTAAGGCAGAATAGGGAATAGAAAGAAGGGCTGCGATGCACAGTATCGACAGCAAGCCCCCTTTTCAGGAATTCTTCTGAAGGCCCACTGGGAGAACCTTCTCTATCTATCGCATTGATCCAGAAGGGCATCGAAAAGGATCCTCTCCTTGCCATATCTGTGATCCTATATGAGTAAATATAACTGAATTATGGCATAAATCAGCTTTTTGCTTTCGTTCATGCGTTTTATACGATAAGAACAATTCTGTCGTTTAAAATTTATAGTATGCAATGAAAAAAATATGTATATGATAAAAAATTTTATCGATAAAAAAATTTATTAAAATTCTTTTAATATTTAATTATTTTAAATAAATAAAAAATTTTCTTTAGATAAGAAAAGTTTTGGATTAAAAAGAATTGGTATAAATTGTATGAAATTATATTGAAATAGAAAATTGTGTGACTTTGATATTTATTATTTAGCTACTTCTATACTTTCAATTCTTTATTCTTTTATTTTTGAAATGTGAAAAGGTGAATTGAAGAATAACGGTCTGTGTTTTAAAGATAAAGAGATTTAGGTATTAAAAATAAATTCCGAATAATTTTTTAAAATATTATTTTACTTTTTCCATTTTTGTAGAAAGATTTTGTAGAAAGTTCGTTAACCGCTGATTTTCTAAGAAAAGTATGATACTTATGGGTTAACAAGTAGACTGCTCTAAAATATACTCCAGACTTTCGTATCTTATTTTTCATTCACAAGTTAGGACCGTTTACAACATTATAACCTTTAATATTTTAAATCGCCCGACGCGGCGGGTGAGATGTATGTTTGTTGCAAACTCCTGAAAAATTATGGCACAAATATCCGTGATGTATTATCCGCATCTGCGTGGCAGCCGACTACTGTATTCATAGCGGATGGCGGCTTTATAGTAGCAAACAACTAGACTATGCCAGAACTGTCTCAGCTGCGCGGTAATAGACTGCTATCATGACCTGGTTTAGAATGATAGTTCCGAAACTCCCTCTTGTCAAGCTTATCGCAGTGGCCAAGGAGGATTATACTTGGCTCCTCTCCGATAATTCTGACATTCATTCTACTTAGAACTGTTTTCCGTTCCTCTCAAGCTCCTCGCACCATCGGGTGTATTTTACGAAAACAATTGCGAAATAACAAAGCAGCAGAACGGTGTACGTAAATGAGAATGATGTTGAATTCGTGTAATATCACGAAAGAAAAATGTACCAGCATACTGAAATACGAGAGGGTATCGAAAACAAGGAAATAGATAATTAACAAAATAATAGTAACTATTGAACTGAACGAAATCTCTCGCAATAACGAGATACAAACATATTAATATGCGCTGTGATAGCGAACTTCGAGATCCCAGTACGGCATGTTGGAAATTGCAAAAATATTTTAATATACCGCTATCATACATTACTCTCACACATATATTTACCTCCCTCTCTTTCGTGTGTTATAAATTTCATTAATATAAGCTCAAGTTTAAAATATAAATAGAATAAAATTGTGTACATTAAAAATTTTTTTAATTATAAATTATTACATTTCAAGTTTAATAAAAAAAAATTATATGAGATAAAAATACGATTAATGAGCTTCTATTAATTTAAAAAATGACTAATGTGATAAGTCTTATAAAAATAAAATGCCAATTTATTAAAAAATCACATTAAACACATTATATTTTAGTAGCTGCACTTAAACTTTGTAAAAACTTCAACACAAAAACTTAGTGTGATAACGAGAGTTTCCGATCTTTCAAAACTTCTAAAATATTGGTGTAATATAATTTCTGAGACTTATACAGGTATCGAACTTTTAAACTGTTAAAATTTCGAGATGTCAAGATAATGAAATATCAATAATAGCAATCTATAAAGGCATCAGTCGATGGCATCACTTTATCTTCGAAAGCAATGATCTCGCAGAGCAGAACTTGGGAAGTAGCTTTTATCGCGAATATTCCGAGGTGAATCACAGAGGGATGCCTTTTCCATTCGCTTCCACATGTATCCCTTCTGATCTGCGTAAAGGGCGGCGAAGACGGACTTCGCGAGATCGCCTGCGGTAGATTTATTCGTCGTTGCGCTCCTTGCACAGTTCTTACGAATACGTTCCTTTTCAGAGGCTCGAAAAATAGAAGGAATTGTAGGAGAGAAGTTCGATATCCATCACCCCCGGTTAACTGAAGATAAGAGGAACCGCTGGATGAGCTATAGGCGACGTGCGAGCCTCCACTTAGGAAAATACAATTGGATGGTCGAAATAAATTCTCGTGGTCGGTCGTGAGCCTCCCCCTAACGTTGTTCCTTTTCACAGTATTTGTTTTCCTAAGTTGGAACCGACGATGTCGGTATATCACTGAGGGGGTACGCTCGGAGTTCAATTCAACGAGAGAAACGGAAAGATAAAAATACTCGATAAACTAAAAGAACGAGCTCGCACGGACGTTGCTGAAAGCGAGAATGATCGTCAATTACGAGAAACTACGAAAGATGTACCAAATAAATTGTCTTGCCATCGATGATGATTGTATTATATGTATGACTTATTTTTGGAAAAATATCTGTTTTTAGAGTTTCATAATATGAAGAAGCAATAAATAATTTTTTTTAATGAATTAAAATATCTGATTTTAGAGGAAGAAAAAGAATTATGTATAATACTATTTTGTTCATTGAAATAACTCAAATTTTTATGTGACATAATTATTTTTAATAGATTATAAATTTGCTAAAATAGAATGATATCAATTATTATTTATAGTCAGAATAGAACTTCTTTGGTTATATAGAACAAATGTATTTACAACAAACTGAAGAGGACAAAAGGTTGCAATTGAAATATTATAATAATTAATATTTGAAAGACAATTGCATTTTGTATTTGGTATTTTAGTGAAGCACACGAAAATATTTTGTACTTTATGGGAGCATATAAAAGTATTTTCAGTATTTCTAACAAAAATAGATTAAAAGTTAGTATTTTGTATTTTAAATACTAAGATTGACAATCAATTTTATTATTTGAATTACAAAATGCAAAAAACTTTTCATCATTTAATTTTAAATTCAAAATACATAATACTTTCATGTGCTCCGCTGAAATACGAAATACAAAATACACATGTATTGCAAATACCTATTGTGTTTTAAATAAAATACATGGCCAATCTTGCTAACAATAAGCAGATTTTAAAGAAGTAATTTTGATAGTTGCTCCCGAAAAGCAACGCGAATTATTATTATAAAAAAATATTATGATATTCGTTAATCCATCTATTCATTTCCTTTCCTCTAACTATTAAATACTTTGAATAGTTAATTGTTAAAAAAACTCTTTATTTTTCCATATAATGATTGTCTAAAAATATTTTTCTGATAGATTTAACAAAATTATCCCTCTAAATCAAAATGAAGATTCATGTTTTCCACCAAATCCGTTTAAATCCACCAATCGTCAAACAAAACCACTTACATACATTCAACATCGATCGCACTTACCGCCGGTTTCTGGGAGGAAAAATCTCTCACCGAGATCTCCACGAGCGAGTCAACGAGAACGACACGGATCGTAGAACGAGCGAACAACAGCGATGAGAGAGAATCAGGAAGGGGAGAATCAGACTCTCGGGCCGAATCAGCGTTTATCGCCCCAACAAGCCGGCTTTTAATGGGCCGCTCGAAAACTGGGCGAAATAATCCGCAGCCCCTCAGGTCGGGGATGTCGACCGAGGGTTTAGAGAAGGAAGGCAACGAGCCAGAGGGGCAACTGCGAACCCTCCGAAGCCGACGACAATACCTTACGGTTCGGCGCACTCTCTTCGGCTTCAGGATCGACGGGTTTGAATCCGAACAGCGCAGCTCGATGTCGCGTTCTCTGTTTAAACTAGACACGTGGCCCCGTTTACGCGGTTCGAAGGGTGATGCAGGCGGTTCGTTTGTGTGTGCGCCTGCCTTTGAAAACCAAAATCAAATACATTATTCCGGGCTCGATCGGCGCCCACGGGATCCTCCTATTGTTGGCCGCTGTCAGCCTGGAAGAGATCGCGCGACTTTATTGGCCAGCTAACAATCGCCAATGTCATTGCCGTCCTACAGCTAACACTTTTCTAATTAAGTATCTTACGGAGACGTATCAAATATACGTGATTTGAACGGGAATTAACTTTATTTGAGACGCTTGCACATTAATCCATGTTAATTCCTCGAATAAAAAGACGCAGTTATATTGTGAATGAATGCGACAGAAATAAAATACAAGGCAATAGTTATCACACAGGTGACAGTTAACATAAAGTTAAAATATTTTTTATTAATATGGCCCAGTAAACGATACGTATTCATTTGAAAATTGCAATCTAATTTCCAATAATTGCTGCATTGCATTACTAAATACTTATACAATAAATACGAGATGTTTAAAAATTTATTAGCAATATTAATTTTATCATATCTATTGTATGCATATTCAAATAATAATTTGTAATGGGTTAATAGAATTTTAATTGCCTTGTCAAATTCACTCGAATTCTGCGCCGATTATAATGCCACAAATATTTTTACTCATTTGATTATTATCCTATTATGAATTCAACAATAGGAATATACAAATTAATTATATTATATCCAAACGTTATTATACTGAATTCAGCTATCGAACAGCAGCATTTAAATCAAAACAGCGCTTATTTTAACTAAATACCATTTAAATATTACTGTAATTAATAACTTTAATACAATGCTATAGGAATATACAATATATCTAACAATAAAATAAGAATTGAATATATAATTATTTTTTATAACTCTAAAAAACGAGAAAAATATTGGAGAATACTTTTGAAGAGATTATATCTGATATATTTTTTAGTTGATTACTTAACGAATTTTTTTTTATGTTACAATTTGTAATTTTTTTTAATTGTTACATTTAACAATTTTTTTTAATTGTTATATTTAACTTCTATATATTTTATATAAATTATGTCGCGATTATGTATATAAAACATTTAAATTATAAATATAAAATTATAAATTATAATTATGTATACAATTAAATGTAGTGAAATAACAAAACACTTCAAAAATTATTTTATATAAAAACAGTTTGCATAATAAATATCGTACATGAAAAAAATAATTTCTTTGAATTTAATCAATTATATTGTACCCAAATAAATTTGTTACTTGGACGAATTTGATGATTCAAACTAATGTTTGAATCAGTAATACAATTGTTTGAATTTGAAACAAATCTTCATCTGAAATAAATTTGAAACGAAAGATATAATCATTTGACATAAATAATATTATTGTTTTATTCAAATAACATCATTGCGTTGATAGAAAATATTTGAAAGGAATATACAGCTTTACTCAAATAATTATTTTATTTTACTGAAACAATTCTTCATAATGGTTTGGAAATAAACATAGCTTTATAAACGTTAATATAAAAATTCACTGACAAAAATATTACAACATACATACTAACAAACTTGGCAATGAATATTGTTATGTGTGCAATGTGACTATGAAGTTTGCCATCGTCATCATGATATGAGATAAATGAAGGTGATCATCATGAGACAAGACGGAAAACGCACATTTCTCACGCACGTGCAGTAAGAAGCGAAGCTATAGCTAATAAACTTACAGGTCTCAATAACCGACGAATATAGTCTCGTGTCTTGCCGCATGTCATGTGCTACGCGATATATCCATTAAAATCGAAAATTGTGTAATCCAGAAATTAGTAGTACATTTGCGCGACTGACTGTATGGCACAAACACAATTGAATGTATTGATATAATAAGCTCGTTTTATCTTGTTAGATATAATCATTGTTTCCATAATTTTGGCCAAAAAATGTAATGGTTCTTCTAAAGGAATTATTTTCATGGAACACACAACCCTCAAAATATATTTTGCCATTTATAAATTATTTGTTTTATTGTTCGTATTTATTGTAATCAAATAACATATTATTTGGTTGAAAGATATTACTTCAAATAATAGTGTTATTTCCGTCAAATAATAGAGGTTTTTATAAACGAAGCAAAATTTTTATTCAAATAAATAATGTTTCGTATAAGCATGTATTATTTCAATGAAACAAATTTCAGTCAAACAAATAGAAGTCTCGGATATAAAGAAACTTTTTTCTCTATCCATACTGCAATATTCTACATAACGAGGACAATATTCTACCAATCCATAAAATTGCAAGAAAATAAAATACCATTATATGTCCTTCTTGCTTAATATGATAGCGAAATCGATTTTAACCGTCGCGACAAGGAATTACACGTACATCTAATATGTAGACAGTACGTAACATCAAGCAGGCATTCCATCGTGAGTCCATTATCATATGGCGGAGTTGGCAATCCTCCCACGTTGCTCTGCAGCTGAATTGCGAGGTCGGCTTCTCGGCCGCTGCCGCGGCAAGATACGACTCTCGCTCTCGCCGCCTCCTGGTAACGCACAAAAAGACACTCTGAATAGAAACTTCGCGGCATTAGGGGACAATTGGGCCCTCCGTCGTCACGTTATTATTCCCGTCGCCGTCGCGAAGGCCGGAGCACTCCTGAAATTGCTAGAATTTATGGACTCAGCCGGAGAGCGAGAGACGAGCAGAACGAGAGAGCGAGCTCGGCGAACTTTTCTTCTTTCGGACGGCGCTTATGGCTCTCTTTTTCGACGACCCGACGAATCCGCGTCGTCTTCCCGGTCTTGCTTTAACCGCGAAGACGAATGATCGCTGTTCACGAAGCAACGATCGCGTCGAGAAAATGGAAGACCAGCTCGCATTCTCGCCGTATTCACGGATTTTAATGAGAAATTATAAGATTTATCTTTTACTTGAAAAATCATATATTTAAAATTTAATATTTGTTGAAGGATTGTGACTTCGAATATATGAGATAATATGATGAACTAAAAGCTAATTTAATTTTATATCTGATTTATTCAGAATTTACATTCTTATTCTTATTATGAATTTATGATTCTTTAATGCATAACGAAAATGCACTTGAATTTAAAACTTTTGAAAAGATTTTATCTGATATATTTTCAACTTATATTTGGCGAAATTTTTATTCGATGTAGAATTTCTGCTACAATTTGATTTTTTATTTTATATTATATTTAATTTTTATATTTAATCTTTATTCTTTTTTATAGGCTGGAATGTACAATACATATATCAATTGTTTTCTTCCTCCGATTAAAACATACAAAAGAAGACTTTTTCTTCCTTATCAATTGGCCGTCGCAACTTTCGACTCTCTTTAAGTACTTCCGAACTCCTCTCATTGAGCACCATTTGAATCGCAATTCGCCATAACGCGAGTATTGGTACCGGTTTATAAGTCGTTCCTCCGAAGAACTTTTCCGAGGGCGAGTAACGATAATGCGACGGTGGTAGCGGATGTTCGAAAGAAGTAGAATGGCAGTTTCGATGCTTAAGTTGTTGTCGCCATGCCGCCGGGGAAAATCTTGAGGATTCTTCGTGAAGGCGACCGTTCTCCACCGATACTCAAGATTCACTGTTGTACGTTGTGTTTATACAGTATTAAAACTTGAAACTCACCCGGTGCTCTTTCGGGGAGAGTCTTAAGTTCTCTCTCCTCCTGTACTCCGAAAGTTCTCCACTGTCCTCCTTTCGGTATTTATGCTGCGCGTATTTCGAAAGCTTTTGTGCGCCCAAACAAGTTGCAAAGCTCATTGGGCTAGTTAAACACATTTGTCAACGTCGTAACCGATTTATACTTTGTGCCCACGACAATAATGTACACATGGCACAAATCGCAAAGGGCGTTGATATTTGTGGCAAAAGGAAACGAGAATTGTGTCCTAATATCTTCAATCTTTATAACTAAACAAAAATAGAATGAATACTCCTCTGATCTAATTTCAGAGTAATAAATCGGATTTATATTATAATTCTATAATAAAATAAACTGAGAACAAGAAAATATTACTAATTAATCCTTAAAAAATGATATTTAAAGGAACTATAAAATAAGAGAGCAGTGTCATCGCATTACGATTTATCTTTGTTAATTATCTTTCTAACAAAAATATATTTAATTATCAAAAAATAGCGCGAAATATTTAATTATTAAAAAGTAGCGAAAAATATTTAATTATTAGAAATTAGTCAATCTTTACATAATTCTTATTCTATAATTACAATTGAGAACAATTGAGAACAAGAGAAGTACTAATTATAAAAAGTAGTAATTATACTTAAAAAGTAATATTTAAAGCGCTTAAAAAAATTATAAGACTTAAAAATAATAATTAAAGAATTAAAATAAGAAAAGCAATATTTTACATGTAGTATCATTTCGTATTACGATTATTAGTTATTTCAACAAAAAGATGTAAATTAGCAAACCGTGTTATCAATGTGCAGTTATTAAAAAACTAAATACACAATAGCTATTTAATTTCTGCAGCGTGTTTATGAATGCGTCTTCAATTACCGTAAAATCATATTTTTTTAACGCTCGGTCGTCTATATTCGCACAATTAGGTCACCAGTATCAATGATCCATTAAATTTCCGATATACAATTTCTGATATACAAGGACGGGAATATAAGGCCTGAACGGAAAACAATCGATTAATACGTCCGTGGCGGACAATTTTGAAAAATGGATCTGTCGACCGAATTAATACGGGCCAGTAGAAATTTATTGATTGCAACTGAATTCGCTTCTTCTTTTGCTTCACAACATGTACAAAATATTTTTATTGTTTGAATTTATATTTTATATCAATATAGCATTTTACAATTATTATCTTGTAAGAGAACTTGATTATAAATAATGAAAATAGTAAAATTTGGCCGAAAATAGTAAAATTTTAGATTGAGGACCGTGTTTGTTAATATGTGAGACTAGATATCTATACAAAAACTATAATATTAACTAAAATATATTAATTTTAAAAATTGTAAATGTAAATAATTAAGAAATTATTATATAATTGTGTAAGTGATTAAAATAATAATTTATTTGAATTGGAAGAAAAAGTGTGACATTCATAAAAATTTAATTTGATTTAGATACATAGTAATGAACAACATATATAATTATTTCTTTAAATGAAATTTTAAAAATAAACAGAATGAGACATTAAATATTAATCTGTTACTTTTTCTAAAGAATTTATTCTGTTAATTTAAAATCTTACATTTTTTTTACTGTTGTTTTTTTATTATATTATTAGATCGTAGTCACAATATTATGTGAGTGTTAAAGTATCGCGTGATTTCATTTTTTTAAATAATTTATTTTAGGAATTTTTATTTTTCTTAAGAGTTTTAAGAGCATATATTCTGTTGTTATTGCTTTAAAATCTATTTTAACCCTCTTCGAAGATTAAATGTAGTTACACCGCTTCCCTCGACTGAATCACGAATTTATTCGCGGTGCTATCGATTTCTTTTATTATTACATTGTGTATTTCGAGATAACGTATTGCCCGCGATGCTCTGTTGTATATTATATACCGAGGCTTTTCCATGAAGCCGACTGCCCCTGGCGCACATTTTTCTCGCAATATTTCTGTGGAAGGATCGGACGTTATGGATTTCGGAAGTGGGCACTACATTAAAGAAGGGCTGCTCAGTTTCTTGCTATCTTTTGGTTGCTCCCATATTTATGGCCAGTGATCTATTGAATCCGCCCACGTCCGTTGTGAAAAATTCGATGGGTAAGCGGATGCTAAGTAGCTCTCGAAACTAACTCTACGTGAAGAAAGTTGAACGAACATCTTCTCATCGTGAAAGTATTTTTATCGCTTGTGGTTAAGATTGAAGACTATGCAGATTTAACGTTTGTGTCATTGATATGTGAAAATGCAAATTGGAAGTAAAATTTATTAATGTAAAATAAACGCAAAAGAAATTTAGATTAATGATAATATTGGAAGATACATTGACAATTTCGAATATTATTTCTAATTTTAATTATTTGATTATTTATCGAACATTTTGAATTATTATCATTACACGCGCACGCACGCACGCACGCACGCATTGTATGATTTTTGTTTTCATGTTTAAATATATGTTATGTGAGAAAAAAGAAACAGAAAACTTTTAGATTAATTAAAAAATGATAATTCTATGAAAATTAGTTTTGTATGATCATAAAAATATGTGATAAAGCGATAAAGAGCAAGATAATTTATTTTATTCCTTTACTCGTTTTATCGATGAAGCATTCTTATATGTTTGTAAATTAATATATGTATAAAATAATATTGTATAATAATTATTTACGATTGTCATTAAGAACATGGAACTCTAAAAACTATTAGCGCGAAAACTATACCGTTCACAAATCGCGGCTTTTTTGACAAGCCCGATTCCACCTGGCAAATCGTTCAAAACAAGACGCATGTATGCACGCCCACCAGGAATCCCGTTTAATGAAATGTCAATATCCACGATCTAGGTTTTAGTCTGGCGTCCACGTTACTGTCAAACCGGATTCGCGCTTGCCATAGTTTTGCCACTCTGCTTTGAAGACAAATGGCGAAGGTGGATTTATGAGTTGGCAGACGACGGCGATTGCAAGGAGAGGATGAAAAAGAGCGATAGAGAGGAGGAAGGAAGGAGAGATGGAGGAAGAGAGAGAGAGAGAGAGAGAGAGAGGGAGGGAGGGAAGGGATAGAAAGGAGAGAGAGAAAGAGAAAGATAGTAGACTTGCTGCGACAATATTTCACGAACTTCCGTCTCTTTCCCGGTAAGATTAAATAATGCAGATTGCAATTACAGAAAGCAACGCAAATTCGTCTCTGTCGTTACGCTACTCCTTTCCGAGAACCGATTAAAGCGTAATGAGATGACGCCGGTTGGATTCGAAAATATCTCCTTCGAGATGTGTCTTTTTCCTAAATGAAACGTGAAGACTCTACTGGATTTTCTCGCGATCGCGATTTGACATTAGAATTTAATTCAGTTTAAAAATTGATTGGTCACAAAATTGAATGCGCAAGGCTCATTAAATCTCAAAAAAAAAATATATATATATATATCTTTAAAAACTCCAAACAGTTGTTTATTGCATTTGCTTATAATGATATCAATATCAACATTAATATTAATATTAACAATATTGATTGATGAATGAATCAGATAATATAATATTTGTTTATATATAGAGAAATACTTATATTATATATAAATACATAGTAATTTTATTAAATTCAATCATTTAATACGTTTACTTAAAAAATATTTAAAATATGATTTCAAAGTGCAATGAAAATAAAAAAGAAATCGCATAATTGTAATCAAGCTACAAAATTCGGCAATAAATATCCAGGAGTTGGTACAAATAAAAATGACAAAAATATAAATGGAAGCTAACGAAAAAATATATTTTTAAAAACTAACGAACAAATCTTCCCTTAAGGCACTTGCGGATATTTCACATCGAAAAGTTAAACCACATCGGCGAGGAGTGCATCCCTGTTTGAAGCAGAGTACGGGGTGGAAGAACAGAGCTGTCTGCTTCGCGACGTGGAACCCTTGAGGCTTTAGCTACGTTCTCCATTGCCCCCCCCCTCTCTCTCTCTCTCTCTCTCTCTCTCTCTCTCTCTCTCTCTCTCTCTCTCGGCTCTTTTCGTTTTTCCACATCCGTTCGATTCTCCCGTTCATCCCCCGGGGCTGCGTAACACGTGCGGGTGGATCGCGAGGGTGGGTTTGAAGGCGACGGCTATAGGAGTTTGAGGAATCCAAGGACGGGGGAGGTTGAAAAGGTGGTCGGGAATCGCGCAAGAGTAACTGCTAGTAACAATGTTTTCTCACCCCTTTGCGTTTTAGCAGCAAGGGAAAGAGAAGGGACAGGGGGTGAGCAGAGCATGCCATCTCTATCCACGCGCGCGTTGCTATCCCACGTGGGACCGCGCTTGCTTATACACCCTCCGCAATCAATTTCGTCAATACTGCTTGTTGCGGACGGGGCATGAGAGGAAGGAGAGTAGGAGAAAAGGGGATGAAAAGAGGGTTGCTGTCTCGCCTGCGGCAGCCTCTTGCCCTCTTCGTACTCTCTCCCCCTGCCCTAGCCTTTCCACGAGAGGGGCCGTTGATGGATTTTTACATTCGAACGATGGCGCGACATCGAAGTCATCGAGACCTTTTGTTTCCGACTCTCTCTCGAGTTTTGATTAAAGGTATTATATGTAAGTAGCGCTGAAGCGGTAAGACTGTGGTCTGGGAGTGAAGAAAAGGGTAAAAGCGATAGTCGAAGGCGATTAAGTTAGGGGGTGTTGAGGACGATCGAAAGTTCCAGGATTTGATGAGTTTTATTAATCTTCAATTTCTCTCGTCCTTTATATTCTGTCTATAATACAGAATTGTTACAACGTTCGTTATGCGTAATTATTAAATTATTAATTACGTTTAAATTTGTAAAATTTATTTGAAAGCTGTATTTTGTTTGTTTTTCAATAAATAAGGAAAATATAAACAATTAAATATATAGACATTTATAAGAACTTTTTATTTATTATTTTATTTAAGATTTAACACTCTTTCTTCTTTTACGCAAAGATAATAGAATTTTGAACCTGTTTTTTAGTTGTTTTTTAAAAATGATTTCTTAGAAAATTCACTCTTCGTGTTTTGTGCTTTATCCCTTCTATGTTGTGCACACGAGAAAGGTCGGGTGATAGATTTTTATGTTCGTACTGTAGCACCAATCCCTTTATTTTCTCCCTTCTGCTCTTTTATAGCGAATCCACTTACACCCTTACGTTGCAGTTCCCGTTTGGATCGTAATTAATATTGCCATACAAGTAGTTGCATTGAAAAAAGATGATGCAGATATTGAAGAATTATTGCTCGGTGGGGAACGGTACTTTGTTGTATTAGGATATAAATAACATAGTAATTTTACAATCGATGTGTTCCAGTAATAAAAAGACATAAATATTATAACTAAAAAAATAAAATAGTTGCGGATTTTCTAATATGTCTATCATTGAAGATACATACAATAGCAATTTTAATAATTTTTGCACTAGAACATGTTTAAATAGACCGTGGAACGTGGCGCCAGAGAATCGAAGTTTTCGTTTGAGTTTTGCTCGTCTAAATATCTTCCTTCGAAAGCTTTTTATAAATATAGAAATGAAATGATAGGTCCCGAGAGGCGAAGTACAATAGGCGATGTATACCTGTTTAAGCATTACAAAAATATTTCGAATTTTATTCTAGAGCTTTTATTCTAAAGCTTCAAGTACATTTCTGAGAGTACTACTATATATTGATTAAAATAAAAGAAATTCGAATATTTGGATCCTCTAAACTACAATAGGTTCTCCCTAAACATAAATAATATAGTAATTTTACAATCAATATATATTTGAGTGAAAAGATATAAAAAACTGAAAAAATAAATTGTAGATTTTCCATTATCTATGAATAAATTTAACTTTACTGAATAAGGAATTAAAAATAAACGTTTCAATAATAGTTGAATGATTTATAAAATCTTTTTATTAATTTAAAAAAAAAAATATATATATATATGTAGTTTAAATATTCATGATATTGTAGAAATCTATTATACAGTACAATTCTCCTTTCTTTATTTTATAATTATTTTAAGACGCTCGACATCTTTTTTATGGTTCTGAGAATATAAGAAACAATGATAAGTTTTTTATACTTTTTTTACAATTTTTTATAACTTAAATAAAATAGTATATGTTATATAAAAAAAAAATTAAAGGAAACAATTTATTTCTCTAATATGCAGGTCCGTATTCATCAATATTATTGCAAGGTTTTGATCTGTAGGGTGACTATAACAATTTCCATGATGCCTTAGAAGATTTCGGGAAATGATGCTTTTCAGTAAAATAACAGCCCTTTAGGCATTTCGGACCCCGGCTTTCTATTCTTTCTCCGACATCCTTAGATAATAATTGGACTTCATGATTCTGTGCAAATATAACTTATATAATGATAATAAACCAAACAGTATTCTCGTTTAGTAGTATATTGACGTAAAGATAATGGAAACGACGGTTACAATAAAAATAAAAGCGAATACGTTGTGCTCAATAAGTTGTGTTGAACATGCTTTTATCCATATAAATTAAAGTTTACAGTACGAAATTTTGAAAATAATTAATATTGAAATTCAATAAAAAGCGTTAAGCTTCTACATGTTAGTTTAATATGACTTTATAATATTTTTATTGCAGCTTATGGAATTATTGTTATAAAATAAAAATAATCTCGGTTTACAAGTCGCGAATATTCAATTAATCCACTTAATCAATATTTTTTAATATATCAGTTTGAACGTTTTAAACCATCAATTTATATTCCTTCGCATTTTTATGAAATGAAACGATTTGCGCATATTTAATTAAAAATTCGATTCACGGAAATCAAAAACATTTTAACTCCACAACTAAAATTAATAAAAATCAATAAATTATAAATATTAATTTACGTATTGTACATTACAATTTCGTGCTATGGATTATTGAATTAATTTCTCATTCTCTCTTCGAGTAAGCTTTGAGCTAACCGACAGTTTTGCTGTTAACTTAAATGCTGATTAATTCCACTAGCCTTTCTCGATGATCTTTGAATATTAAAATCAAAACTGAAACAACTATGGCGACAACAATGTTCTTAAGGCTCGCGATATACGGATTAAGGTGGTGTTACTTTTTTTCATGCATCCCTAAATATCGATTACTCCATTTATCCGGATGATCCCGACAGATTGAAATTACCATCGGCTTCTAGAGATTCGCTGGCAGCCATTTTATCGGTATAAACACAAAATTGGCTCATTCCATCAAGAAGAAATGTTCCTCTTCAAACTTGATGAAATTTATATTTAATATTAAAAGTTTATGAGATTATTTAGCTTGAAAATAATAATCTGTTTTATTTGATTAATAAATAAAATATTATTTACATGAAAAATATCATAAAATGTTACTTTCATTAAAAAGTGTAAAGAAGTATAAATTATAAAAATATCTTATACTGTTTTGGCTTTTATTCTTCCATAAGCGTCACGAAATCGCGATTTTTCATTCGCTTAAAAAAATCTCTTAAAAGAATTCTTTTTGTCGTAACTTTAAATTGTTTGTAACGGGCGTGAAATTTCGCGGTCGCTGGGCGATCGGGTCCTGAACTGGTTCTGTAACCGCGACGAAATGGAAATGGCCGGCACGATCAGATAGTCACGCATGATAATGTCGCCGAGAGCGTTCGTCGGGATTTTACTGACCGTGTGAAGGGTTCCTTAAATGCATCAGAATTTCGTAGATGAGTGCGCATAAGTTATGATGGCCTCAGAACGTAGCATTGTGAGAATGCCTTTCGAACGCAGTGAGTTAATTTAGAACGTGAATTTTTAAAAATGTATTCTCGTTTTTTCTTCTTTTTTTTTTAATATTGTATAAAAAGAAAATTTGTAATGCTTTTAGATAATTGCCTTAAGAAAGAAGATTTAATTTCTTGAATTGTAACAATGAATATAGCAGTGAAATAACGATAATATCAAAAATTGATCTTTTGATCTATGGAAAAGGCGAATCAGTTCAATGACGAATGGCATCACATATTGAAAGTTATAGTCTTTGCGACGATGAAGCTTTCGAATAAGCGGTGGTTTATTCAACGTTTCATTTTTAGCGGCGCATTGCGGGATTCTCTAAAGCTCTTCGTGATGGCTCGTAACTCTGGCGAGGAAGCGATAATCCGTCGACACCATTATGCGCAATACTTTCTGCCGGTCAATCGCGAAATCGCTCTGCTGTCGCGCGAATAAACGCGCGGTACCGACGCGTTTCAATTACTCGTCATTACGAATCGCGCCGGCAATGAAATTACAACGTTGCCCGACACGTAAATAAATCCGATCGCGCGCGAATTACTCGCCGTGTTTTCCCGCTTCAATCGAGTTTTTGCGTGGTATAAAAAAAAGAAATCATACATGCATGTCAGCTATTTGTGTGTTTGTGTGTCGTACGCTATATATTTTATCCATAAATCAAACGAGCACTCTCGCGAGCTTTGTATCGAATTTGGACTCCGTCCCGCACTGAAAATTTATCACAAATTTCATTGCCTTATTGCTGTTAAAAAAATTATAACACGCTTGTAATTGTGATTTCCACTACGTTCAATATTAGGATCGGTATTATGCGTTTGTTTTTTTATTAGAGAGCCACATAGCGTACATTACGCGTACATTATTAATATGTCTAATCTTTTTATTTAAAAATAATCTTATTGAGATTTATAATTTTTATGTTTTAATTTATACATTATTTTTATATTATATTTATTTCTTACGTGCCGTAAGTATAAAGCGCTCTCAATTCAACATAAACATTCTAACGAAAAATAAAAGCAATTTTAAAAAGCAATTGGAAAATGATATTTATTTTTATAACAGTTTTAATATTTTAATAGTTCCTTTTAGCTTTTATTACTGCCTTTTCCAAGAAAACGCAATAAATTGAAGATGCTTTGTACTTATGCTAAGGTTGTATATATAAGTTATATTTTTTTAGTTAATATCTTATATATATTAAGAATATATATCTACACAAGATATTTTTATTTGTAGGATAATTAGTAATTATTACCATTTATTAACATTTAATATATAATAAAATGAAAGTACACTTTCTAGAGATACATCAAAGAATACATTCCCTATCAATTTCTACCTCTTTAAGTTACCCTCTTTGCATATTTACGTCACAATTGCTTCTCCCCGAATAAATCGCGACCAAATCTGACTTTATTTGCGGAAGTCGCTCAAATGTGAAAGAATCTTCTTTGTAGCACGCATGGGCGATTATCCCCTTATTCGCTCGCGGCGATTGGAAGAAAAAATTTCGACACCAATCGCAATCGATCATGGAGTTGCGTGTCCATTAGATGATTGCCACGATGCGTGAGGAATTATCACGGAACAATCCGTGTTCTATCGCGACGTTATGAGAACGCGCAATCGCTCAACGCCGATCCCTGATCGGATCCATTGGAAAGGGTTGAGGAAGCGGGACGGAATGTTGTATAGCGAGGGTGCGTAAATACGTACCATGGTACCACCGATGTTTGTACGTGCAAGGATATGAACAAACACGCGCCGCTGTGTATTCCAAATTGCCATTTATGAAATTAAATTTCATGGTCTGTGGTATCCGGTTGTATCCAGCTTGTTGAATCTTGCCGGTCAACGAACTCTCTTACCATCCCCATTACTCATTCTCGATTGGGACTGATCGGTCTTACATTGATCGAGATCATTAATCACTAGTGATCGAATGTTGGATTAATTTCGCTCTATTTTCTCAGAGAAGTATTATGTATATATTTTTGTCGAATAGGATCATTTACATTATTCCTTTGCATTCTAATTAAGGAGAAACTATTCAAAAGCTAGGAATTGTAATTAGCATATCTGATTACGATACAGAAAAGTTGTTATTTTCATGATATTTTTATTAAAATTACTCAATAAGTTTCTTAGAGTAGTTATGTAATAATTCTTTTATGCTGGATTAAAGATCTTAAATTAAAGGACTGATCTAAAATAATTTTAGTATTTATTGAATTTTTATTTGTTTTTAATAATAATGAAGATGAGAAGACTAAAAGTATTTAAAATTGTAATATTACATTACAAGAAAGATTTTGATATTTATGACTATAATTACATGATATCATAATTATAGTTATTACTCCTATTATGTTAATAATTGTATTTATATTTATAGTAATTATCATTTAGTTATAGTTCTGTCAAAAAATACATATAGCTGGCACCGAAAATGACTACAAATTATGATTAAATTATGATAATTGCAATCATTTTTATGGTAACATTTATAGCCACTTTTGCTAACTGTACATATTTTTTGATAGAACTATAAATGTAATTATTATTACTAACATTAATATAACAGTAATAACTATAATTATGGTATCATAATCATAATCATAAATATCAAAAACATTTCTTCCTGTGCAAGAAAGGGACAAAGGAAAGGAAGCGGAATAAAAATTATATGTATAATCAATTATTATCTAAGAACATATAAACGGAAAAATTAAGTTTATTGCAGTAACTTGATTCATATCGCTGACACAATCCCTGTTATCTCGACAGACTTTACATGAAAGGCATTAGTACAACGATATTACAGAATATTGCCGATGCTCTCATATGATCACAGGATCGTTAATAAAGAGATAAGTGAATAGCCCTGATAGTTTCGAACGTACAGCTCAGCGAGAAGATGTGGAAGAGAAGAGACGGTACGCAGATGCACGCGCGACGCGTAATTAAATAAAAGGTCCATCAGTTATAGTGATGCTCCGAAACCGACGCTAGGCGTCGACGTGATAAAACACCCAAGGGAGCCGCGATGCGCGTTCGTTGAATCAGCAAGTGCATATAACGCGCATGCATCATTCCCATGGCGAATGCGTAACCAGCGAGTCATTGATTAGACGCAGGACGTGAATGACTCAGGGAATTGTTTGCTACTTATTGCGAACGGAGAAATCACTCGTCATGCGGGATGTAAGCTTCAAAAGTAATTCGGTGTCGTTATGCAAAGGGAAACTATATATATATATTACTTTTACTAAGTGGCAAGCATCTGCTTGTCGCATATGTATTTTTCAATTATTTGTGAAAGAGCATATATATTTGTAAATGTTATTAATATTACGTATCGTGTTAAAAAGTAGAAATGCAAAATGAATATTAAAATAACGCGATTATATTATTAAAAGACAAAATAAATTATTAATTTTCTAAGAAGAATTATATTACTTTTATGAGAAATAATTAAAAATTTTTTTTAATTATTTATCACAAAAGTAGCTTCAGTTTATAATTGCATTTCAAGTTTGACAGTAATCGACATGCAGTTTATATGACTGAAAAATGTATTTAAAATTTACATAAAAGTATTCGGCATCAATTTAATCTCGATCTCATTTCTTACTTATTTGTCTAAAAATCCATTTTGTTCCGAATGAATATTTTAGTAATATACAGCTTCTCTCTCTCTCTCTCTCTCTCTCTCTCTCTCTCTCTCTCTCTCTCTCCGAGCGATTTGTCCAAGGACTGGAGAGTTATCTTGTAGTTTGTAACAGTCCTTACACAATGACACAGCCGCATTTATAAATAATGATCACTGCGTCGTCGTGCGATCGAGGGCAATTCGTCGGTAGAGATCAGGTGTACCGAAGGCGAAATTACCCCCCGGAAATGGATTGGATCGAATTCCAGAGGGCCCGGGGGTCGATTAGGGTGAAGCCAAACGGGAGATGCGAGAGATTTCTCGAGGAAGTGGAGAGACGTCGCCCGTCTATCTCGATTTACCGGCCGTCTCTCTGTTGCTCTTCGGTCATTTTCCTCCATCCCCGTTGACGTTTCCCCCAATGCGTTCAAGCAAGCACGTTCCACTTAACATTTCCATCGAATTCTTCCGCGCCATGAAGCACCGTATGAGCGTTTTTCGTCGCGTTTACACGACTCCCTATACTTTGATCGACTGAGTCGATTGTTTCTTATAACGCATGGCCAAGCTTATTGCCGTGCCTTTCTTTCATCTACAGATTTTTTTGGATAATTTAGGTTCGGCGAAAATTCTTGACGAAAATTCAATTAAATATCATTATCTTCATAGTATTTCAATCCAGTTAAGCTATTATTTATTAATGAAATATACATATTCTTTATATATGAGAATCATTTAAAATATAGACGTAAATATAATTATACTTACAATAAGTACTCATTTAGACTTAATAATTAATAATCTAAAAACGCAAAGATTAAAAAAATTCAAGAATGCAATGTCAGATATTTGAAATTGCTAAGTTTCGAGAGCTAGACGTTAAGATATTCCAGATATTAAATATTCTTGAATACAATAGTCCGAAAATTTCAATTCCCAAATAAAGATTGAACAGCCTAATGATTCAAAGATTCAAAGCTCCAGCTGAGACAATCCTGAGTCGCTCCGTTTACGATCAAAGCGAACGCTAGGCATTATCTTTGGAGATGTCAAAATCAGTCCTCGGTCCCTGTATCTGGCTTCTGTCGAGCGCTTCCTATCGAAATCAAGCGCTTGCCACGATCGAGTAACGGCCGACTCGCAAGATGAAAGACGAGGGTGGGCCGGGGTTGGGTACGCCGACGCAAGGTGGAGTTGGGGGGGGGGGGGAGAGAAGAACGGAGCAGGTATAGGTAATGTACCAAAATTGCTTTACCGCCGGTCCATTTACGGAGATGAAAAGCACTCTCTGCCAAGTACACCGGTGGCCCCGGCCAAGGGCTCACAGCAGCCCAGAAGTGCCGCGCGCCCTTCCACCCTTACGACGTAGTCTCGGTAGGCGACAGGGGAGAGAAGGGCAAAACCCTCTCCATTTCAGTTTGCAACCAACCCTTTCACCAATTTGGCGACATTGCCCGGCGTATAACTTTTGGCATGGTACTAGCGACTATGACGGCGGTGAAGCGACGTGTAATAGATTACACGTAAGTGGACTACTACACGAGTACATGTCGCGTAGCATGAGCTATCGTGGCCGAAGGAAATCACCATGTAATGCCGAAATTTGCGGCGAGCGTGTTGGAAGTAAGTTCTTGCGTTTCCTATGCATTTCCTTGCGTTTGTGACGAGTTTGTAATAATTATTAATAATTACGTTTACTTTGAAATTCGCTTTTTGATTGTAGATAAGGTTTTCTAGATCTGATTTCTTATTACACTAGTACTTTTTATCAACAACAAATGAGATCGCTATCAAGAACAAATGTTTTTTTCTTTTTAAGTGAGATAAAGACACCTCCTTAATCATCGTAAGTAAATTTTACGCGATGAATTAAAAACTTATTTTAAATTAATTTTTTATATAACACAACGTATATATCGCATCTGAAGGAAACCTGTCCATCATTCATTATTTTGAAATTTCTCAAGAGCACTTCTGTTAAAATAATTATTGCATCGGAAATCAATCAGTTAGTCGCGCGCGGAGTCGGCATCCAATGGTTACGTTTAGATTATTGCGTCGCGACGTTAAGCCGCGCCGTGTCGCACAAGAGCCGTTTGTCACCCAGCGAAGTCGTTACGGGGATGCGTCTGCACCGGCTGCGCTCGTCGGTGGCACAACGAGGAGCAACTTTTGTGTGCGCACTCTGCGGCCCGAGAGATAGCACAGGGCGCCATTGTCGTGAGACACGTGGAGGATAACGGCATTGTCCTCCGCCACTCCCTAACCGTTCCCTACACCTCTTTCGTACACTCAATAATGAAAATCGAAAGAATTGAATCTTTTCTCGCGAAAATGAGAGTTCCATCGAACGAATATTCTCGGACATTTGGGTTCTTCGTCCAATCAATTTATCTTGTATCAATCACTCAATTTTAAATAAGCGACGGAAACTCGTTATTTTTTTAATATTAATTTGATCTCCTGAGGTCATGCAAAATATTCTAAATTAACAATCTATCATGTACTTAGCTATATTGAATTAAAATCAATCTTCCTTTAGCAATAATTTTATTATATTTATTTTAATAAAGTTTTGCTTGAATGTATATAGCTTTATTTATTCTACTTTTAATATTTAATGTCCAAACAAATTAGATTTTAAACTTACATTCAGTTAAGTCTTTTTATTTTTATATGCATAATTGCAGCGTCGAATTGTCTCATAACGAAAGTTTCGTTCGATTGCTTTTTATTAACGCAGCTTTACATTTTGCTAACTTGATTATGTTAAATTACATTTGTTGACCCTCGACGCGTGTCATAAAGCATTTTTATTTCGTATCCTTTTTATATGGCACAACGTATGCAGTAATCGAATCACTCTAAATACGTCGGCATATTTAGTTATATAATCGTATTGCGATTCGCAATCTACATGTTAAAAGCAGTTAATCGAGTCGTTTATTTCGAAAGTGGCGTTAGTCAAATTTTGAAACTAAATTTAAGCCGCGTTACGGTACAAAGTGGTGTAATACACCCTTTTTCAATTCGATACTCAAAGTTTACGCCAAATTACATTACTTTGGAAATGATTGTTATCAATTATCTTGAACTATCATAGCAGAATATAATGTAATGTACATAAAGTAATTTTAAAAAAAGTTTTAAAAAATATATAATAGCTATTCTGTAAACACAAGTAATAAATGCAAATAATATTCTTACACGTTTTTATTTATTTAACATCGTTTGCAAAGTTCGAAAAAACACGATTATACATTTGATATACAATATTTGCATGATGAAATACAGTAAAAACTTTTTTAAATATTTGGAGCTTAAAAATAAAATACAGATAAAAATATAAATGATAATGATTCTTTAACAATCAAAATAATAAAGAAAATTAATATAGAAGATTTTTGAACCTAGCAGGATGTTGTGTTATGTATCAAATAATTATATAAATTTTATTTATAATATTTAAATAAATTTTTAAAAGCATTTTTAAAATGATAAAAAAGAGTATAAGAAATTAATGCGCAAAAATTAATAGTTTAAAAAATCGATTTAATGCATTAAGTCTTCGCGTACTTCGAGCAAGCAGAGACTTTAAATGTATTAAATCCATTTTAAATTATTAATTTATTTTTGTGCATCAATTTCCGTGCTCGACTTTTATTATATTTTTATTATTACAATATTTTTCTTATTATATTATTTAGATAAAAATTAACAAGTTTTATTTATTTATATATTATAATTATTTTAATGTATTTATATGTTTTTTATATGATATCTTTTGTATTTTATGTACATATACATATAACATAAAAGAAAAACATACGAGTGCATACATGTATATATGATCGATGAATTAAATAGGCACATTCTACTACATAAATAAATATAATATTTCTTTATGTAGAAATTAATACATATCTGGAGACAGATATGTCTCCAGATAGATTTGTCTCGGCGTTCAGACAAGCGAAGTATAATTAATCCTCCACCTGTGGGTCTTTTCAGGAATAGTCAAAATTTTAACAGTCAAAGTTTTCCTCTGTATTTTGCTATATTAAAAAAAAACAATATAATATCTGATTTCAAAAACAGAATATAAAATAAAGATATAAAGCAATAAAAAAAATTTTTTTTTCACAATTGATTTAGTAGGAAAAATTTGATACTGACATAAAAAAAATCACGGTGTAGACGACACTAGTGAAAAACAGCGAGGAAAGGATTAATACATAGATATATATAGTATTTAAATTCTCGAAACAGAGAAATCTGACTGATTATATGAACCAGAGGGATTTGTATACTTTCATTAAACGATGGAATATAAATTTAATCTCTACGCATCGTTCCCTATAACGGCGAACTCGGAAGGCCTCTTTCAAAAGGAGCACTTCAGGAGCGGCATTGAAAGGTGCGAGGGTGCGAGAAAGTTTGTTCGCGCGCACAGCGATGAATGGCTGTACAAACTCGCGGTGCCGTATCAACCCTTCGAGCGTGGGAGTAGGATAAACCTAATTTGAAGGGTCGCACGATTCGTTTTTGAAGGTCCGGCGCCTGGGCTTGCGGCCGACCGAAGCCGAATCCCTTGGGGATGCTGGTGGTGATGGTGGCTCCACAGCCAGCCGTGATTTTCGTTATCGAAGCTACCCTTACGCGCAACCAAGACAACGCGGCCCGACGTGACAATGCCATCCCCGAGTACATCCCTTCCACTCTTTCATGCGTTGCGACGTGACAAAAGCGCCGAACCCTCTTTGTAAAGTGCTTAAAATACAAACTTTTACGCAGTACTTTTGTAGAATTAAACATCACTAGTTTTCCAAATTATTCATTCTGTTATTGGCATAGCCATTAGTGTTATTACATAAGATGTTTTAGGAATATCACCTTTTTTTTTATTTGCATATGGATTGAATAAAAGCTGAAATTTCAGCAACGAATTGCAAAATTCTAATAAATGCCGTGGAATGATTTTCTTTTACGATGATGTGGGGATGATTGGCAAGGCTGGTTTTACAGATCACAAGTGACTCACAAACGAGGGTCGGCCTCCGCTTTAAGGATTTTCGACATTGCCATTCCGTATCTCCAAGCGATCGTGAAGATTCTTCGCTTACGCAGAATGCGGTTCTTTCATTGTTCTCCGGGGACTGAACCTTTCTTCTAAAGTCTTCGTGGTTTAAATAGGGTAGCCACGATTTTGCACTTTTCTACGTACAGCAAGGGTCGCAATCAATACTTCTGCTTACGCCTCTTCGAAAAATCGCATGCGTTTTGCATTCAAAATTTTTTTCAGGATCCGTTCTTTCATCAAATAATTCAAAGTCACATTTATGACATCAACAGAAATTTGCAACAAAAAAGCAACATTTTTTTACTTGACAGCTCTAATATTTTTTTCTCTCCTACTGCCGCTCAAATTTTAATTTCTGCGTTCCAGTTTTCAAATCTTTAAATGTCAAGTCAGTACTGTCGAAATACCAACATTTTGCAATATTAAAGCAGAAATATAGTCTATTCAAATATATAACTTTTTCTCTCTATTTTTCCTGATTTGCAGAATAGATGCAGACTGTTCTAATTTTAAGATATTTAAATAATCATAAAACTCTCTCTCATATTTTTTGATGCAAAATTAATTCTGTTAAGATGAGAAAAACTTTTATTCAAGCTTAGATCTATTGCAAACTGAACTTTAATTATTAATTTCTTTTTCATCATTTCTCATTTTTCTTTATCCTTATATAGAAAACGCTGAGTAAGGCGATTAATTTTCTTTTCTTCATCATTAAATAATAGTAGTTTTCAGATTACGAGAGGTGTAACAAAAGACAGCGAGATAGGAACTTCACCGTGATAGCTTTATTGCGTGATAGACGATTTAAAGATTAATTCGTAGTATTCTCAAGGCAATCGATGGTAGGTGGGCGAAAGAAGGGAACGAGGAAGGGAGGTAATCGGTCACGCAACTAGAGATCAGAACTCTCTTTCGCGCATTGACGAGACGGAAATAAATGAATGGATACGAGAAAGGGGTTGAAAGGCACCGAGATAAACCACAAGACTTGCGACGCACATTTGATGAAAAGGGTTTATGGCGCGGATAGAAATTCCGTAGACAATAGAATTAATTCCTTAAAGCCTAATCGGCCCATAATGATCCCGCTCTCCGTTGTCCGTTCGAGAGGGAATTAGCTGTCGTATTCCGAATTGCAGAGATCACCAGCGTTCTTCGCGTAATTAACGACAATTTGATAGATGATTTAAGACTCTTCAAATACAAAGCGGAATTCTCGGTAGTTCTTTGTTCGAAAATGACTCTCCGATTTCATCCCCTAATTATTGTGGGACTTAAAATTTAGATTATTATCTCGCTGTAATTAGAGATTATGATTTCATTATGTTACAATTAACTAAGGCTAAAGCTGGTCGATTAGGTATTTTTAATCTTTGATATATTGGTGAAAACATTTCCATGATTTAATTTGTTGCACAGTGAAATTTTTATATCCACGGTTATAGAATTACGCAAATAGAATCTTTTTCCTAGTTCTTAGTGTTTTCTAAGTAGTGAATATTCCATAAAATTAAACTATAGCCATTAAACTATAGCCACATATTGTTTTATAAACTGTTAAGAAAAGTGCGAACTAACGCCAATTGTTTTAAACTATGTGATATTAATCAGATTGTTTTATCCTTTTAGTTTTGTTAAGTTCGTGGCACTTGATATGCGCGCGCATTGTCTTCTTGTCTTTAGTCTTTTTTTGTAACGTTCTTTAGATAACTTGCATCTATCACTTGCGAACCGTAATAAATAAATTGTTGGTATACTTTTAAAACAACATCTAGTTCATTAAGCGATTAGCTTAATGAACTAGACAAAAACTGTAGATATGCAATTATTTTTTAATTTACAATAAAAAATTCCACTATGATTGATGACATAATTCAAAGATATCGTAACATATTAACTTAATCAAATAACAAAATGAAATGTGCTACTACAGGACGCATGACTTTTTTTTAAAATAAATGTGTTATAAAGCAATTGACATTTCGCGCTATCCTATATAATTGTTATTTTGGATAATTTCCCTCGTAAATAGAATAGAAATATTGTAAATTGAATCAAAATAGAGAGAATAAGGGAGTAAAAGGGAAAGTTAAATTTCACACAACTTGTATTTATGCGTCCTCGTCGACTTACTTGGCTTCTCGAGGATCCTGCACGTTCTCGTCACCTCGCTGAGATGCTTTCGTGTCCTTTCACGGAAAGCAGACTCATTTGGCTCGACGTTGCATGACTGGTGCGGAATATATAAAGGCAGGCGAGCCGGCCGCCACCACCTACCATCGCCTCGGCCGCGATAACCCACGGCGACAGGGCATGGCGATTAGTGTCCTAAGAGTTCTCCCTCCCTGCCCGCCTCTTTTCCCACTTTCGAAGAAGGAAGGAAGTTAATACGGATCCTCGTATCCTGCAGTCCTATCTTGTCTTATCTCGTCTCTTATGGCCTGGTGCCCGTGGCCACGACGGGATGTATCATCTTACTCCGTGGCTGCGGGCAGAGGCCGGCTGGAAGGAGCTTCAAGGGGAAAAATAATAATGGAGGTGAGAAGACAGCCAGTCTCCTTGCTGCACCCGGTTCCAGAATCACACTCTCCGCTGGTAGATATTACGGTAATAATGCGCCATCGCTCATACTGCCTATTTTCTACGAAATTCTTTAATCTATATTTCCATCGCATATTTCGCGTTAAATATTGCGGGGTTGCTTGATTCTCAGTCCCACGTTTGTTTCCGCAGAACAGCTTCTATTACAATAATTATGCACAATAAAAATATTTACAAATATTTGTATAATATTATCTATAATTCTATCAATAGTCACTTGGAATATTTTAATATCCCAGCAGTGAAAAGTATGAATTAATTGTTATAAAATGTTTTGCATGGTTATATATTGTTAAAAATATTTTTTTCATTATTATTCTTTACAAACAGTTAAAATATGCAATTCTATAAAAAATCTGTAGTAATAAAAGCTATGTTAATTAAAATCTTTAATTTTTTTAGAAAATATAATCATAATATTAGGTGTTGGAATTAATTCGTAGCGTTTTACAAGTGATGGGAAGTACTTTCATTAATGTATTTTTTAATGCTCATGTGAAATAAATAACATTCTTTCATTAAAAACGCTACGAATTAATTCCAACACCTAATATATATAATCATAATTAATTTTTTAACATGCTTCTGCTTTAATATTTGTTTGGTTTCTATACTTTTTTCAGAAAATTGTGATTAAATTTATATCCACTTTATTTTCAAATATTAATAAATCGAAAAACAATTAATAATATACAATATGTTGTTAATAATAATAATTTTAAGTAGGGTGTAAAAATATTCCAAATTATCGTTTACGTAAAAAAAAATCAGGTAATTATGCTCGATTAAATACAACTAATTAGAAGATAATTTTTTCAGTTCGACCAGTCTATGATAATTATAATACGTTATTCTTTCATTTGTACTGTTATCGAACACCTTGTATATCGACCTTGCTTATTCGTGCAAGTGGGCGTATATGTAATTATACCTTTACTTGACCACGCATGTGAGTCTTAATATTACAAATGGCAGTCCGGATTAGTATCCCGATCGCTGTTTCTCGATCGAAAGAAATTTTGCAGCATGCCGGTCGTCTGGCGTATAATACAGAAGTCTGCGATGTCGGTATTTCTTCGACATCGAACAAATTTGTCTATCGTAGGTCAAACACGCGATACACGAGAGATCTCGGCCGCAACATGGCTCGGCGGAGATTGTTATCTTGGAGCCAAATGGATCGCGGCTAAGCAGCAGGTCCTTTGTGATTGAACCACAGGGCTTGGTGGATGATTATAGGCGAGAGGTACGTCGAGTAGCCGTCTTGATTGCACTAGTTGCCTAAACAACAATGACTCATTGCTCAATGAATGACCATCCGCTGCCGGCGGAGTAGTCGCTTGTCATCTGCAATCTACGAAGAAATCTTCATCGAGTAATTACATTGAGATATGTAGGTCGGGTCTAATTTTACTAAGTAAAACATATGTATTAACGTATTACGTATCCATCATTTATGCAAATAGCTCAAAGATCGATGTCGCTCGAGTATTAGAGATGACAAGCAATAGCCTCAAATATTAGGATAACAATAATTAAATTATGCTTTCAGTAATATTTTATACATGAAAATTATTGATCATAACTTAATTAAATATTTATAATATTACAATATTACCGGATTTATATATATTATATATATGAATTGGTAATTATAATAATGTGCATTAAGCACTATTACTCTAATTTCATTTGAAATTCGTCATCTCTCTTTATAATTTTTTGGTTGAATAAATTTATTATTGTATTATTTCATCTTATATGTGTGTTGCATATGCTATTATTTTTATTTTTATTGTCATAGCTGTCAAGGCAGTATTAATGGTGATGCCTTGTCTTTTAAAGTGCATCTTTTCCTATATTGTTGTACAATATTATATAATTTACCAATTTCTCTTGTTCTTTGCACTTCATTAAGGATTATCATTATTATCAATATTAGTATGAATGGTTGGCGCAGTCAAACAATAATACAACGGAAAGTAAGAACCAATTTATTCATGTTATTTTTTATAACAATGCGGTAAACCCCGTTTGCATTGTTAACCCATTTGCAGATGCTCCGCGTTAGTATTTTATTAACATAGTCACGAAGATGACCCAAGCAGTCCTGCGTTTCGTATTCACGGCCCGATACCGCACCATAATTTGCGGAAGCCGCACACAGCCGGAACGCAAAACCGTAATTGATAACCACGCGACTCGCAAGTAAACGATGAACCGAGTGCATCATCGAAGCGCAGGATTGTAGCGGGAACCTCTGATGACGGCGAATCAAACGGCGCTCCAGGGCAACCGCAGTTCTGGACGTTTCCGTGATTGGCGCCGGGGCAAGTCGCGAGCGAGCGAGCCGCGCTCGCCCGGGGATGATGGAATTTAATAAAGAGAGTGATTACGCTGGCCGCAAATCAGCATCGAAACGCATTGACGTGACGCTGATGAATCGCAGCCAAAGCCCCGCGGCACGGCCGCGATCAGGCTCTCCTCTCTCGCTCCCGCGGGGCTTCGGCCGGCAAGATAAACCAATTCAATTACGCGCCCCCGTGAAACGCATCCCGTGCGGGGCTCGCGGCCCGACGCGGACGACGATAGCAGGCACAGAAATTAAATGAAATACTACAATGATCGAGCGCGAGCTTCCGGGGACCGTGTGTAATAATTATACCGTGCACGGTTATTATAAGCTGGTTATTATAAGCGATGCGTACGCATCGCTTATATTTGCACAGCGTGGACTTTCCGTTGCAATTTATCGCGACGCGACGTGACGGTTTAAAATCGTGCATCGGTTGTATGACATGTCATTAACGAGGGCATATCGTTGCGCGCGTTTCGTTGTGCAGTTCGACTCGTGCTTCTCGTCGATTCGGTGATATGAGGGAAAAATTTCAACTATTTTGTTAGCATTTTTTATCTATCTGGGAATTACAAATTTTGACTGATATTTACTATAAACAAAAATTTTAAATATATATATATATATATGCAAGATGCGCAGCGATCGAAATCTTCGGTATCTTGAATTATGCGTTGATATTAATGTCGAAGGAAATTTCGTTATTATAAACTTGAACCATCTAAACTCTGTAAGAAAGTATTCAGAGTTCTCAAGATGTACTGGGAATTCCTAAGATGTATAACAATCAAGAATTTCACGGATCGGAAATTCGAATCAAACAGCCAACTATATCGCCTGTAGCGCAGAAATGCGAGATGTCGTGCGATAAAATTGAACACTTGTAAAATTCCGATCTAGGGAATCGCTTGTTTGATGCGGATCAAGCGCGCCGTCGAGTGAGATTGATCGATTTGGTGGTGCGATCAACGAACAACGCAACGTGGCATCATATAATGACGACCGACACCCGGCGAAGACAAAGAGGCTCCAAGAAGAGCTGCTTCGCGAATGCTTTCCTTGTAGATGAGAGAAAAAGGCATTCGATGAAGAGAATAACGAAGACGAATATGATGATGAAGAGAGGCGTCGTCGCGCGTTATATCAACACGCATGCGAGACAACGATTAGCGGAACGTTTAAAGGCTCACTGAATCACGGGAGTTTGAAACACGATCCAGATCAAGCTCGAAAAACCCGCATGAGAAGAAGAGGAGATATTTGTTGCTGGTTCTTCTGCGGCATGAAGATCCACGAGGTGATTATCACGGAGGAAAAAAAGGAGAGGGAGCAGATATTTATTGAAGGAAACGCCTCAAAAAAAGCACTACGACTTGACTTAAATATAAGATCTGAGAGTATACAGCTTTGGTCATAAATACGAAGCATTTCTGTAAATTGACGTAAATATTCTGTATTTAATGAAAAATAAATTTAAAAAGTTTTATTGAAAAATAATATTTATTTTTATGACGACTTTAATATTTTGTTAATTCTTCTTTTGCTCTTATTAGCGCTAAGAAAATGTAATAAACGGATGTAATGACTTTGCAACGAATGTAACTAATTAGTGCATTCAAAAACCTGTAACTAACTTGGAAGAACTTCGTTAAAGTACTGAGTTTGAAAAAGTTAAGTTGTTCGGTTTGCTCTATGTTACTGAAAATCTCATTCATCTTGACACTTTTGTCCTTAGATATATCTATTGAAAATAGAATTTGAAAAAAATAAGCCTTTTCCGAGAACTCTCGCAGATAGATGGACAATCAGACCAACACTGTAAAATTATAAAGTAGATTGCGCTATTTAATAAATTGAAGGTACTTTATATTTATAATTGAAGATCAATAGAAAATCTAATAGATATCAAATCAAACTGTCCTAAAAATCAATCGACTTGTGAACGGTCGACTTGTGAGTCGGAGTCGACTGAAATCAAGAAAAGTTAATCAGCGACAAAATCGAAGAATGGAAGAATCCTAAACATTACAAATGACTGATCCAAGATAAGACGCGGTTAATATCATGCGTAAAATGAATCATTTCACATTGCATTGTATGGGAATAAAGGAATATAATCGGGATCGTAAAAAATAATATCGAGAACACAAAAGCAAGAAAAACAGAGATCACGGAAGTAGAAAGCGAGTACACGGCACGGTATTATATCAAATCGCGAGTGTGTAGGTTCGCGCATTCTTATTTTTGCGTTTCCTTTTGCTCTCGTATCACCGACTTGTAGATTGAAAAAGTTCATGTCAAAGGGCGAACACCGCGGATACGAGGCAGGAATACAGAGAATGAAGGGTGAATACACGGTGAATGATCAAACGGAGCACGTTTATATATTTCCGATATTCCTCGGGTAGTCAGTAGTCCGAGAAGTGATCTTAAAAGCAGCGCGATCCGTTCTAATTTGTGAGGTGCCGTTACAACGCACGAGTTTTCGCTACACTGACTGCAACGGGCTCAGAAGAAAGAAAAGATGATAATTATGGAAAGCGAAGGTTCAGCTAGTTCGTTAATAATGCACTTTTTACATAATCTGGCGGATAGCAGTCCTCGTTTAATTAATATATAGCGAATTCGCGATTAACGTAGCGTCGTCAATTTAATTAAATACTAAATACATAATTTTATCAGTATTAAATTTGTTGCAATGCAATAAAATTGCGATTGCAAATTAAATTTAATTAAGCGCGAGAATTTTTTTTATACGTATCGTTTCGTTAGTAATCTCTTCGGATGTTCATCAAGTCACAGCGTACACCGCGATGGGGAGAAATAATGCGCCTGTCTCATCACAAGTCTTGTAAAATGCAAGAAGCTGAGAAGTCCAATGCGACATGCTTGTTCGTTGAGCGGCAGATAATCGACTTGGATATTCTTCAGGTCTCATTAAAACCTCACAAAAAGAAGGCATCTCCTTCCTCTCTGCTGCGTCGCTGTTTGAGTTGCTAAAAAAAGAGGATGCAGAACGATTTTGGCTGTGTTCCAAAATTGATTGCCAGCGCTGCAAGTATGTCGTCATAAAAACGTGCTACCAACAGCGTTCCAATTTTAGTAAACATGCAATTGGTACGAATACGCATTTCAAATTGGAACGATACTCGTCATCGTGGATGCTGTAGCTGCCTCACCTCTTCAGCCGCAGCAAGAAATGACGACAAAATTAGTGATGTCTTTACTAAAGTGCTGTCAGCACTGACAAACAATTTTGGAACACAGCCTTTGTCAGTCTACATGACGTATTTTCCACGAAATAAAATCATACATTTTACATATACCTGCTACCTACGTTACAGAAAGGATGAAATTCACTGCAGGATATGGGGACTAATACTTGAAAAGTTAAAACAAGTCGACGACATATTCGGAATAGCCTTCTGTTACATAAAGTCATTGTGTTTTGAAAAAGACATTGCGCATCAATCAAGGCAACCTCACCGTCTTGCGATTCGAAAGCTTTTGAGAAAAACTCCTGTATCAGGAAGCGCGCAAATGTTTGTCGAAGACACGAAAGAGTTTCTCCCTTTCTCTCTTCTTCGCGCTCGCCTGCGTTTAGCTGCGTTTTTATTTCTATTTGCGTCGTGTTGTTGGCGAACGTGTAGCGCCTCGAGGAGATGCATTGTACGACTGCAGTTATTTCTTTCGAGAGAAAGTCGGGATAAGATAGGATACGGGATTTGCGGAGACGTGAGAGGGTGAAGGACGGGATAGGGTGAGAGGATGGTTGCGCACGAGAAATGGAGATACGAGCAAGAAGTGGGTCGCTGTAAACGCTTCTTTTATTTGAATCGGTACTCTCCTTGAATTGCATTTTTGTGCAAAGCCTCGCATATTGCCGATGCGGAATTATAGGTTCAAGTGCAAAAAGTTCCTTGAACAATTATTCGTTGATCATTTCTTTGTATTAATAGAATGTCATATATATTGTATACATAAATTAAATGAACCAAATAGTAACCAAAACTGTTTGATGTCAGTACTTTATATAGTTTTAGTTCTAAATAGGGAACTAATTGTTTATGAAAACGACAAATTATGTTTTTATTGTTCATCACAAATTTTACATTCAATATTAATATTAAAAAATCACTCAAATGATATTAAAATTTGTTCGAAACATAAATTATCGCGTTTGCGTTTGTCATAATGAAGATTATAAAAATAATTATTATGTAATAAACTTAGAGTGTCTTTAATTCACAAAATTATTAAAGGCGGAGTTATCTGTGATAAAATAGATTAAATCAAAATTTATCGTATAACGCATAAGACAACGAAGATTTAACGGGTTAATAGTTCGCTGTATTTTCTTAAAGTTAATGGGATTCAATGGAGAACTTTGTCCTCTATTAGAATTGTTTGATCAGCGATGGGAAAGTCGTGAGTCTGGGAATCGATCAGAACGATCAACATCACATATGAATGTTCAAATTGAGGTAGGAGGAATGTAAATTTGTGCTATTTCAAGAAGCCACGAGCATGCACATTTGGCACGTAGTCGATGTTTATCACCGACGCATACGAAGCTCGATAGGCCGAGCGTAGAAAGAAACGCGCGTCGTTTTAGAAGAGATCTGGTGCAACGGTGTGAGAGAGAGAGAGGGGGGGGGAGGGAACTGTGTCTTTCGGAGGAGAAGCGCATCGCTGCAGAAGTAATGGACTGGTCGAAATCGTATGCACCGCGCTCGATCGACTCGTTTTCGCCGCACGTGAGCGTAGTCCGAGTCGCGAACGACATCCTGGTAATTCATGCCCCTTCCCAACCCCCCTCGTTCCCATCCCCAGATCGCCGATAATATCGATCCCCCGAAAGCACATTGCGTCTCACTCTAGCGAGATTTAGTGCGCCCCGCCCAGTGCACCTAACATATAGGGGGTCATGGATGTATGCGCCTAAATTGGACCACCTAAGAAAAAGTGCTCGTTTCATGTAGCTGAGCCCATTTGAAAAGCGAAATGCGTTGAAAAAAATGATCGGAGAATAGATAGGGAGCATCGAGAGCGGAGGAGGATTTGATTTGAAATATTTTATCCGAAGTAATCGCAGCACAAAGAAAAGAAACGAAAGGGAGTTGATATATCGATAAAAAATTCGCATGGGGTAATTGTATAATTCAATAATTCAAATATATTTATTTTGCCTTGTAAGTTTTTTTATATCTTCTAATATCTATATCTAGATATATATATATATATAATAATATTACAATAATTCATTAATCAGAGAAATTATTTTCAATTTTAATATCGCACGTCTCCCACTTAAAATTTTTTTCTATCGCGTAAACGTAATTCTGTGACCTCGCATTACGTTTATTAAATAATGTAACATTCTTGCCATAAATTTCTTGAAATTTGCGCTTAAATAGCGCTAAATGGTAACTGCCGGAGCGTGATAACGTTTTCAGTAAATTGACTTTAAATCATCGAAAGAAGTGCGCTTCATTAGCGGAAGAACCGGCAGCGCCGGAAGAGAATTATCTCTGAGTGGGTTAAAGTCGTTTGCGTAGAACGATCGAGCTCGCGAATTCCCTGCCCTTAGACGCTTTGTGCCAAGCCTTAGTGTACTACATGCAGGCGTTTATCCTAGTAGTTGCAATCCACGGGGCTTCTCGTATGAAGTGCATTTCATTGCACGTTACATTTCGTGCGAAAACAGTGAGAGTGCAATTTCTCACCGGAGTTTGAAATTTGTTATTTAACGTGTAATGTTCAGAAAATGTAGATGAATGCAGAGAGAAAGAGAGAAAAAGAGACAAAAAAGGAGAGAGAAAGAAAGTGCGAGAGAATGAGAAATGCAGCGTGAAAAATGAATGAAATATTGATAATTCAAAGTTTTCTAATATTTTTGCGCGTACTCTCTTGTTTCTCACCAAATTAACAACCACAGTAAAAAATTAAAAATTATCCCTAGCGTTATTGCAAATACAAAAATTATACGCGCGCGTATAAAAACAGATACATTTAATTTATATGACGGAGTGTTCTGCAACACGCATACACACGCGCGCTATAACTGATACCCTGAAAGCGATGTAAGACTCGTTTTTAAGCCATGTGTCAAAGACAATATAACTGGTCCTTTAAAATGGAATTTTAAATGCGGCATATATACATCCGCCGTGTTTAAATGGAATTTAAAAAGGATTTAAAAGCGTCATGTATTTATGGATCCGCTTCCACGTGCGCTCACGGGATCGCACGTCATCGCTGTACTCGGTGCAGCCACGCGCCACGCCAGTGCATTACTATTGTCGGCCCGTTGAGAATTGCATTTATAAAATTTCCCGAGCAATGGCAGAGTTCCTTCCTGCGGAAGGAATCGTTACGGGATGAATTCCGCATATTCATGATTCATCGAAGCGCAAAAAATGCTCCTCGAGACTACAAAAATAATTAATAGCGTTGAAAACTATTCATGATCGAATTATACTTTACAATGCCGAAAAAATTATTGATCAATATTTGGCGAATGTTAACTAATACAAAACATGTGAAATGTTTTGAGATCATGTACCAATCAATTTTTATCATATTTCTGTTACGATTTAAAAAAATATGGCTTATAGAATTATAATTTAATATAATTATTATGGTTTAATATATCCAAAAGCAGTTCTTAAAAATTTTGTTCGTTTTAGTTTTATGCCACAATGCTCTCGAGAACACCGTAAATGGGATCGCCAACAGAAAAGCGGCAGAGAAGCATTGGTTCGTTTTTATTTCAGTTATGCAGATTCAGCCAGCGGGTGGGCGGTTCGGTAAACGAGGAAACTTTTTATTTCGCTCTAAATGTCGATAGACAGTGTCGATCGCCCGGGATATCTGCGGCGTTATTTTCTCATCTCGCCGACAATGGTCCCATAGTGCACGGGGCTGAGTCTCGCGGTAAGCGAGTCAGCGATTCGTTTCCCCGAAGCGCGTATGTCCACCTGAGATAACTGCATCGACGTGTCGAACTCAAAGAGAGCTTTTTCGGAGCGAAAGCGGTGTCGCGGCTGAAAGTATTATTGGAGAAGTTCGAGGAGCACCGCGGTAGCGATTTCTTATCCGAACGATATGAAGTCGGACGTTTTGGCGACAAAAAGAGTGATTTTTCTTCATACTCCCGGACATCGTCTTTCGACAGTGCACTCGTTTGACATTTTTAGAACCGTGATGAATTTTCTGTTTTCATGGTTAGAAATTACCAAGTGTCACCATCGATATCGAGGACTCAACGGAATATAATAAAAAATCTGACAGTTTTCATATTGCGACACTACTACACAGTAGGAATGATTATGTTGAAGTATTTAAAAATTTACAGCTCTCAAAATAATTTTGTTACTATCAAAATAATTATGTAAGAATTTCAAGCATGATTAGCAATGTTACAAAAAGTTTTGACATTTTAATAACCAGTTTGAACGTTCTATATAATTATTTTGACATACTGTTAAATAGGATCAATGATAATTTCTTCTTAAATTTTGTTATTTTTATTTTCCGTGTTCATATTAATGTATGCACTAAATAAATCGTAAATTAAATTTTAGTCAAATTTAAATTATTTTCTTGAGTGACATAATTATGAATTTAAGTGTGATCTAATAAAACAAGTTATTTTCAGATTTGTATTAAACTAAATTTTTAAATACTTTAACAAAATCATCCTTTCCGTGCAGACGTGAAAACATAAAGCCAAGAATTGTAAATAGAGATTGTCAATGATTTCACAGAAATCACTTTAAATCTTTTTATAGCATTAGTATGTGTGTGGGTTTGTCTGTGTGTGTGTGGGTGTGGGTGTATGTGTGTGTGTGTGGGCGAGACAGAAACGCGACGTGGAACGAAAGGTGCCTTAGGATGATCGCAGGAAGGACAAACAGGAACCGTGTTGCTTCCAGGCATGACTCGTTCGGTTAAACGTGCGTAACACTTAATCAAAGCATGAGGGGCGCGTCCACCTCCTCCGGGATTGAGATACGCGACGATCACTTCGGTTGTCTGTTTCACCTCTCTTCCAGGACACAAGGCGAGAGGGCGGACATCCTATACTACGGAGAGAGCCGGAAGGGCATAGGACGCGAAAAAGATAGCGGAAGAGGAGGAGCAGGAGGAAAAGAGAGACTTCGTAGCCGGCAGTGACGCATAAATCTGCTGCTCGATGCGTTCGGTTACGCGCGCACATTGCATTTAATTGCAGTGCAGTCGCAGCAAGCTGGACCGCCTTGCTCCGCTCGCGGTCGCTGCGACGTCTTTCCTCCCCCTCCTCCCCCCCAGAGACGCAGATATTTTAGATAAAAAGTGAAGGAGCCCGGCGCGATCCAATCGAAACTAATAGCGCCCCCGTTTTATGATGGCGAGCTACGCCGTCGAACCCGACGTTACAGTCCGGAGGCGTCGATGAGAGCAGACGGGGATTTCATAATTAGCGACGATTTATCAGTGCCAACATGTCGTTCGACTCGATCGTACAACGCATTTATTTTTAAGCAGATACCTTCGAAGGATACCTCTTAAGAGCGTACGCACAGCTTGTAATCAAATGCTTTTAAGAGACTACTAAAGTTTTAGATGTTTATTCTATGATAGCTTGAAAGGAAATTCTGTTCTTCATTGGAAAATGGACTATTTAAGAGTATTTCGTTGAATAACAAAAATTGAAGACATTTATCTTACAATTCTTTCGAACAAAATTTATTATCAATTTTCTATACGTTTAAAATGCTAACCTGCAAAATAATATTATCCCAAAATGTAAACTAATTACTATATTTAATTAAATTTATCAGAGTTCGGTCGTATTTAAAATAAAGTTATTTTAAAGAAGGTATAAAAGAGTTATTTAATATTTATTATTTTAAATAACTTTTTCTGACTTATTTCTTATTTAATTTTTTATATAAATTTTTGAAATTTATTTTATATTTTTTATTTTAAATAAGTTGTATCGGTGTTTTACCAATTCCTGCTAATGTTTTGCTATATATATATACTATGTACATATGTACATAGCAAAATAAATATCATCGTAAGGCCATCGACATTACAGATTGAAAAGTATTCCAAATTTTAATTGGCTATACAGATTATAAAATCCTTTTACACAATTAAAATATTTTTAAAAAAGATGCAAGATTTAACGAGAATATTGAAAAAAGATAAAAAATTGCAATGATATTATATGTAATTTGATAAATTTTTTTTTTCGATTTTCTCATTAAAATGATTGTCTCCACCTTTTTTGTGCGTATTTTAAGGCTTTTATCTGTACAGTCTATTCAGTGTACATTTTAAGTGAAGTCATTTTAATAATATTTATTCAGTTGAACTTTTGTTAATTTAAGATAATCCCTTAAAAGTATATGTAGACAATCGGAATAATTATGACAATAGTATGTCACATTCGCTCACATATTGAGTTCGCATTGCAACTGATCGTCCCAATCTGATTACAGTAAAACGTACGATCGAGCACAATAGCTATTTAGCGTTATACCTGGTAGTCAGTGATCATAAAAATGAACATAAGCCAACACATCTCGTGCCGGTCCGAACGAAAGCGCATGTTCTACTTGCATGATAGCAACGAAAGCCTAAGTTCCGACAAAAAGCGTAAGTGCCAACTCATGTTGTTTAAACGACATACTTCTTCGTGTAGACGAACAGCACGAAATCAAATTTAGAAGTTTGAGGCAGTTGCGAGGAAGCCAACTCTAAGCACAAGTAACAAAACAAAAAGGAGATGCTTAACTTATGTATTCTTTATTCATCTTACATGTATAAAATCGTCTATATAAACGATAAAAATATTGATGCAAAAGCACTAATTAACGAGCGTCATAATTTTATTTACTAGATACATAAATTTAATGTGTTGTTTTATTATCACAGTTTTGAAAAATTTGTTCTACTTTCTTCGATGTAAAAAAAATCATCGATTATTATATAAAAAGATTATTGCAACTTAAACGTTGCCATTCTTGTATTTATCGAGATTATCTTGTAGCAGCGTTTTTCAATCTTTTTCAGTTCGCGGCACACTTGTTAAATCATGAACCAATTTCTCGAGGTATATTATTAGAGCACACGCTTCAGTGCTCACAATCAGTATAGATCTTTTATCATATACTAACATGACATTCAGAAATAAAAAGTAATGTTCAAAAATGTTTCTTTTTAATTTTATCGTTTTAAAAGTGATTTTATCACATTTTTACTAATTTCTAAATATTTTTGCTTTTTTTACTTTCTTTAAAATTTTCGCAGCACACTTTGAGACTTTGCAGCACACCGGTTGAAAAATACTATCTTATGAGAAGAATAGTACATATAGCATTTGTGATAAAATCAAGCGATTATTATAAAAAAAAAATTAAAAAAAAATTTTTGTAAGAAAACCATTTTACTTACTATTATAATTATTTTTATTTATCATTTTTTGTCTGCTATTTTTTCTTATATATCTATTCATTTTATTATTTCTAAATGAAAAGATTATTTATATTATTTATTAAAAAATCAATTATGTCATTTTGATAAAAAAATCGTCAGGATACCTCGCGACATTTCTGTTACATAGAAAGTTACGCGGAACTTGAAATGCTTAATCGCATAAAATAATTCATAATATATGATATGATGCCGATAGAATTAAATTTTCCGATGATGGCAATTAATAATACGTCATTATAATATTAATCTAATTTCTTCGATCAAAAAAAAAACGATGTTAAGTCAAGTTTATTCTTTGTCTCTCTCGCTTTTGAAGAAGATTCGCGTTCTCAAGGAAACATGATTCTTGTCTATCCTGCTCGGACCCAAGGATAGATCGTCCGTGGAGATTGTCGGCAGCACAATTTGTTTCAGTGCCTAATACGAATGTTCCCTCTCGAGACGGCGGCTACCTGGAATATCCGTTTAATAGACAGGTGAATTTGGTGCCGTATAACGTATTTTCATTCTAAGGAATAACTTATTATTCTGCAGAACAGCGTCACAAAAGTAAAATTTCCATAAAATTAACATTAAAAAATTAACATTTGATCAAATTAAAATGTATATTCATATTTGTTTGTTAATTTGTGATGCGTATAACATTCATCTCGATGTTGTTTACAAATCTTTTATTTTTTATTTTATATAAATAAGAAAGTAAATTTTGTTATTAAATTATCTAAATTACAATATTTTTTTAATTCATTAATTTCTAATTAAAACGAAAGTTACTTGATAATATTGAATATTAAATTCACACGACTAATTAAAAAAAAGTTATGAATTTTTTGATGAGACACGTGAGAAGATATTTATAAGAAATGGAAGTAAAATCGGAGTGGCGATTGTGTGAGCAGAGTGAGAACTTAACCCCACACGAGCCGTTCCCTCCTCCCGTAATTTTAGGATAAGATATCCATTCTCGTGTGAGGGCACTTTTATTATGGGCTTTGTTGAACCGCCCCCTTCATCTTTGTTTGAGTGCTTTTCGTTCTCAAGAAGTGCGTTATAAAATTATAATTAAATCAGTACACGTGAAAGCCTGCATCTACTGCTTGTAACATTATACGGGTTTATACGAACAGGTTGCATTACCGAGCTCAGTAATTATTTTACGAATTTTTAATCAACTCGTGCACGACATAAGGACCATTCATGTTCCTTAAATTTATTAGATATACAGAGAAAATCGTTATTGTGTGATTTATTTAAAATATTTTAACAACGAGTTGAATAAATGTTTTTTAAGAAGTTCCTAGGAAAGTCATTATTTATTACATTTATTCATATTCAACACATTAATTAATTTACTATATAAATAAACTTATATATTTAAATTTTAAATAAGTTTCTTTTTAAATCTTTTTTCGACAATAAAGAGATTCGATAGATATGTATCTAAAAAATTATTGTAGAAAGTAATAAAAAAATATTTAAGTGTTACTTTATAACGTTTTGCTTTCCAACTTTTTTAGAGATATAACCCTTGCTTTTTTATGACCTTAAGTAGAGGCTGGTTCATCCTTATACATTATCGTAAACCTTGCGTTCGCATAGAGCGAATAAAGCTCGAGAGGACAAGGTAATTAGGCAGAATTTATTTAGTGTGGCCGAGCACACGAGGGATTTAAGATTATTATGGGGATGCACGACTGGGATGAAAAAAAGATCGCTTTCGTGCGTTGCATAAAGACGCGCGCAAAAGAATTATCTTATCTTGGGGTTGTGTTACATTCATGTACTTGCGCACTCATGGTTAATTAAGAAATTGTATAAAATCCTTACTGTTAGTTACCCAACATACTTTGTACATTCCAAAATTACAACACTATTGAAAAAATCATATTAAAACGTATTTAAGAAATGCGTTATAATTTAATGTTATATTAAATGTATTCAGAAGTTTGATTAATAATAGTTACAAGCATAAAAGGAAAAAAAATTAGAATTATTCTATGTAATTCTTTATTTACATTTTTGCACCTTCAGACTCATATCTGGTAAATGTTACGATTATACGTCTGCGCTTGGTGAATCGTCGGCCTGCGTATTTTCTCGCTCAATATCTGAACGACCGCAATGTCCATTTCGGGGTAGAATATTTAAGCCATCTGTTTGCATACATTTCCCATAGCCGGTGTGGCTCGCATATTCGCTCGATCGCCCGATCGCCGTTCATGATTTTGTTTGAGCCTTCCGCGGAGACGGAAAATGCACGGCGATATTAATTAATTTCCGGGGCACGCTCGAGCCCGTAAATAAATTAATAACGCGGCCGCCCATTGTTTACACGCGCCGCTTACAAATGGCGCCAATAATGATCGACGCGACTAATACATGTGAACTTTTACGTCATACATTTTATCGTCAAGCATCGCTCGTAACTAAAATTTTCAGTACCATATGATACTGCTAAATTGTACCAGTAGGAACTGATTTTGTTGCAAAAATTGGAGGGACTGCAACAAGCGATTTAATATTAATAATATATAATGTAGAAGGTATAAAATAAATTTATTTTCTAATCAATCTAAGAGACTAATTAAAATTTTCGAGCAATTGTACAATAAGATAGCTATAAGTATTTTGTCTCAAATGCAGATCGTACATTTCAATTGTGACACATGTTGATTGACTGCCGATATGTCTAACAAAGTTTAATAGAGAATCATCAGATTGATCGATAGGTAGGAGCATTAAATAGCCTATTATAAAAAAAGGATTTTCTTCGAAACCTGCCATTCCTTTCCTGTCAAGACCCATTATCGAAAGTTCCGATTTATCGGCTGCAGAAAATAATTGATAAACTGCACTGCGTCTGGCGATGCGGCGAGTAAATCTCTGAGCAGTTAATCAATCACAATATTTCGACACCGCAAAAGCGCTGCTCCGTGCATCTACCTTGCGTTGATTTACATTTAGTCATTTTTTTTGTTGATGTATCTAGAACGCGGGGAATTCAATTAACTGGAGATTCTAATATGATCCATCTTTCCCATTTATTACTTCCATAATTTATCTTTCTTTTAGCGCTACAATCTTTATTTATACTTGTACCTATATTGCATTATGCTTATATAAAAATCTAATATTTTTTCAAAACTATATAATATGTCAAAGTTCTTTTATATGTAGATAATGACTTTGATGTATTATATAATTTTGAAATATGTATCACAATATGTCGACACAATTAAGCGATGAAGACTACATTCAGTCAAAAAAGTTCCAAATAATATGCTTGTGTAAATCTTACAATCTTACAATTTACGACTCAAGCAAACTATGCACCGATTATTTGTCGATTTTGAAACATAATTCTAGACTGAAATACATAATACTGGAGTACATAATACGACTAATCAAATTGACAATATAGTAATACAAATACTGTAGAATGAGAATATTAAAATATTGTAACGATACAATATTTTAAATTGAAGTACTTAAAGATCCTACTTTTTATGAATTCATATGAATTAAAATTAAAAAACACATAACACTTCTACCTGTAATTTTCCTCTTTATTTAACACAAGCGAAATTTTATTTTTAATTTCTTCCTCATTTCTCAAATTTTATTAAAATAAAAGTTTTAACGTTTGAATTAAAAACTATTAGTGATGTGATACATTGCCAAATTCATATGTCAAATTATAGACAATATGAGTTATTTTTAATCATTTCTATAGGTTTGCTTCTACACAATTGATTATTTAATTATTTATTTAGTTAATTTAACTAAAATTTAACTAATTATTTAGTTAATTTAACTAAAACAATGAAGTTAAACATTTTAACTCAATAAAATGTATTAAATTTGATTCAAATTTAATTTATTATTTGCTAAATACACACATTAATGTGGTTATTTATTTTGAAACTAACCACAGAAATAAATTTATTTATATTTATTTATATTTTGATACATATGGAAATTAAAAATAATACATTATTTAATTCAGTGGATAATTATTACTCTTTTGATATCTAACAATGTAAAAATATTGAAAAATAACCCTAAATTTTCCCACCTTTTTTTGGAAAACCTAGAATAATAAGAAAACTAAGCGAGAAAAAAAGACCCATTACAGACAGAGAGAGTAAAAATATGATTGTAGACGGAGAGTTAAGATAAATATTGTGAATGTAATGCAGACTACTATTATTGAGAATCCTCTGGTCATCGAATCGACTCAATTCGATTGAAAGAAGTATCGTTTACTTTCGTAATAAATGAGCTTCGCGAGGCAGCAGCAGTGCTTTCTCAGGATAAACTCGTCAATTCGAGTTCCGTTGAGCGATAAGTTCCTCCCGCGAGCGCGAGTTTTATTATCCGCCAGCACGAGCGGGCGCGAGTCGAGGGTAGCTTCATTAAATATCGATTCTGGACGCGGGCGCGCTGCGCGTATCGTGCATACTTTCGTCTTTCTTATCGGAATCACGACGATGAAATGTACATTTGTACACGTGTACGCCGGACATGAATTATGCGCGTAACGCGTGCCGCCGATGCCACACCTTTCCTATCTATAGTGTCCTATCCGACAAGCATCGCTTCATCACGCACGAAAATCATCCCGTATATTTCAACGTATCATGCCAAAAATATGATTTTTGGGATAGAGTGGTTAAAAATTCGTCAAGTTACGTGATATTCTCTCTGTGGTACAGGAACAAAGATGTCGCACAAGCTGGGTTGTGCACGACAAAGGAAAGAGATTATGCGCTGTCAGTTGAAAAGCGCTGTGTATGACATAAAAGAATTTTAATATTGATAAAAAAAAAGCAATTCCCTTCTTCTCATTGCATAATCAAATTCTAAAATTTCTGGTACTAGATGAGATAATACACTGAAAAAGTGTCTGGTAATTATTAGCTATGACTAAGTAATAGCAAACGTTGTGTGAAATAATTTTGATCAAATATTTAGTTAATATATCAAAAAGTAATTTTATTTTTTTAATTATTTAGTAAATATTAGCAAACATAATGACATAACCAATTATTTGGTATAACAATTACTAAATATTTAGAAAAGTAAAATTATTTTTGGTTGTATTTTAATCGAATATTTGATTAAAATGTTTTCATTTAACATTCGGAAGCTATTATCAAACTCTTTTTTTAATGCACATGTGGTTTAATTTGTCTATTTTTCATATGCAAACAACATTACCTTAGGAGGCGTACATCCATGCGGTCGAACGATCATTCTTCGCTGGGGGTGGCTTCTATTTTTTTCTGCACACAATCGTCTGCCTGACCCTTCACCCTTTATAATGTACGTGTTAGGCGCACGAGTTGCGTTTCGCAGAGCGCGTGCGGCAGCTCGTTCTGCGGCTCATAAATAATCTGGAAACATGAATATCGCAGGACCGACCACCCCCGCGGGGTCACTCCGAGCATTTTCTTTCTCTTTTTTTTTCTGCTCCGCTATTCCCGCGTGCGTGCATGTTTTCTCGGTAATTAGGAAATTTCTCTTCTCCTCGCCTTCCTCTACGTCTGATTCTTTTTTAATTTGTACCCCGTTCGCACTCGCAACTTTCGTTCTAATTTGCTCACACAGCTTCTGTAGAAGAAAACCAAGTGCGTTGGACAGGGATTGCCACAATTTTAGGATTTTGAAGAGCTTGTTTGAGTTTCCGTCTCTTAAAAATTAAGAAGCTATTACCATTGAGAAAGAAAAAAATTTTCTCCTTTTTATTTCTCCTTCTTCATATACAATATATTTATGTCCCAGATATAATTAAGAAACACTCCCATCTTTGTCGATCTCTATCGACATCTCTATCGACATCGATTTCTATTTAATTATCTTTTTATTATAATACTTGCTCATTAATTGATTTATTAATTTGAATCTAATTTCGCGTACATTGAGAAAAATGGAGCTTTATATAATAGATGATTCAAAATGACTAATCAATATTGAATTGACCATTCACAATTATTCTCGCGAGTTTCTTATATGTATCACACCTCAAAATATATCAAAAATATAAAAATATATTTAGGTATTTATACGTTACAACTCTGAAATTTAGCTGTACTGCACACAGATTTTTGCTGCTGCAATTAATCTTTTCTTCCGTGCAAAAGCGCGATATAAAATAATATAAATATCTGTAGAACGATCACACATTTACGCGAACCTCGGAGGGAAACAAAAAATTTAGCAGACCTAGCGACCCGTCCTAGGACATCCGATACTCCGGACGAGCAACGATGCGCGCAAATCTTTCCACGAAATTGTCGCCCCAACATTTTCACAGGATAGGGACAAAGGTATTCTTTAGCGAGAAGAAACGCACAGTCTGCATGCGTGTGTGTATGCACGACGGCAGATAATCATGCCACAGATCACGGATCCTGGTACCGTCATCCGTAGAAGCGGCCCGTGCCGCGTGCATGCACGCGTGTGCGTGCCGGCAGCAGGATTCCTGTTCTATGGAAGTAGCTGCCTCCGCAGTTAAGATCTCATGGTATCAGGTTTCCCCGATTCGTATCGTTGACCAGCCTCCACTTCGTCTCGACGTCATCCTTGCCGTAATTGCAGTCGGCCACGTTAGAAAGTGTCTCGTCATAATTTCAAACGGGCCATAATATAGAATATTACAAATGTGAAAAAAGTATAAATGATTTTTAAGTAAATACGATAACTATTACGGTCAAAATTAGATGTTAGACTAAAAGAAATTGAATGTGTGCTCAAACCTTGCACGTAATTTTAAATTTTATATCCCAGATTTTTTTCTATTAAATTGCAAATGTTAATAATAATGGATCTTACTACGTTTGAATGCATTTTTTAAACAAAACATATGATTCTGACTTAGAGCGAATATATAAATATCTGTTCTTTCCACAGACTAGATCTGCGCGGTTAAAAGCTTCTATATTTAATACATAAAAATCCATCTGTATAGCTCGAAAATATGTGTTTTGAAAATACAGAATGAAAACGCGGATAAGTGCCAGAAAACAGATTAATGGTTGAAAAATGCTTGTGACATGCAAAAGCTGTATTTATTTCAAAGTTATTATTGTTATATTTATTTTAAATTTTCGATTATTTTATGAATCATATGTGAGTTCAACTGCGATTATGTTTCAAACATATTAATATTTCTAATATTTGTAAACAACATGTGAATGAAAGTTCCGATGTTTTCGAAAAAATATTAAGATATATCTTTGTTATTTTCTAATACTCTTTGTTTGAAAGGATTAGCTTTGTCGATATATTTATTTTTCAGAGATTATTTTTATGAATTAAACATAAATATAAAAATTATAAAAAGATATACCATAAAAAAAAAGAAATTTTATATAAAAAATTTCTTTCTCTGTAGAAATTATAAAAATGATAAAGCTGGTAAAGCTGTTATATTAGTAAGAGATATAAAATACAGTTGTATATTTTATAATTCATCGACTTTATGTTCTTGACGTAATAAATTAGAATAGTAGAACCGTATCGCATTTTTTAAATTACATGATGGAATTTAAAACTTAATTTGCAATCTGAACTACTGTTATCCTGAGAAATATTAAAGCGAAATGAGTTACGTGCATGTTATCACGATATAATTCCGGCTTTGCCAGGAATAAGTGCAGCAAGTATTAAGTGTACCGAAGTGTATTCTGAACGACGTGGCTTTACGGCCCTTAAATAAATTGCGACCGACCAGAAAATATTTTGTGGTCAAGACGTGTTTGTGGCAAAACGATTCGCGGAACATCACGTAGAGAACCGGCTTTAATGACGTTTAATAAACGGGAAATAAAGCGACACCTCCGCTTACCCGTAGATCACCTGCATTGCGGCGTTAGGATTCCATGGCGCGGAAATTGTCGAAATTTATTAAAACTGCACCATCCAACCGAGCCGCCAACTGGATTTCACATACAATCCGACTATGCACTTCGACGTGACGTTTCAAAACATCTGTGCAGGGATCTCCCGAATTTTTTATGGTCACGCAAATCCTATCAAATCTTGTCAACGAACTTTGGATGAAGTGACTTGTTTATTAACTTATTAATAGTAAAAATGATTTCGCATCGCTTATATTAATTGTTTAATTTATTTCTCTGTTTTTATAATAAAATTATGATAAATTATAAACAAGAGCATTATATAAATAAATTAAATAAGTAAAAGAAAGATATAAATAAAGTGGAGGTTAGATCTTGATGTAATATTTAGGGTAGACCAGGGCGAATCGGATCATTTGTTTTTTCATAGGTAAAAAATAATAATAAACTAATTCTGTTATTAAGTTTCACTATAAATTTGTAATCTCTACATCTTTAGCTTCAGTTTTATATAATAAAATAATATATAAACATAATATTTTTTATTGCACAACGCAAAAATAAAAAATAGGCAATTATCCGATTTGCCCCAAAATTGAGGGGCGAAACGGACCAGTTTACATGTAAAAAAACATAAAAATAAATAAATAAATTCTTTGAAATCTTTGAATTCTTTAAATTCTTCTAAACAAAACTCTGAAATAAACTTGTTATATAAAATAAAAATAGTTTACTTAACACATAAATTACAGTAAATGGTCCTTTTCTCTTAGCACAGCATTCGCATCATTCTTTACATTTTTGCATTAAATCCAGTCTTTGACAAGTGGATGGACAAATTTTTCAGTGCAATAAATGCGATACCAATCTCTACATAAATTGGATTTACTCTTAATCTTCAGTTTTACTCTTAATTTTTTTTTTATCCGAATTATCCCGACAGAAGTTATCCAATTAACCCCATATGTCAACTTCATAAATTACATTAATTTTCTCAAAACCATCTTAATGATATTATTAAACTATTTATTAGACTGATTTAGAAAACTATACACTGCAAAAATCATTATAGTTTACACACATTTCGACATATCGTTATGAACTCACAAAATCGAGATCGTGACTTTATGAAAGACGAAGAGAAATTTCTTCGTGACCTCTGCGCTTATATTGTCGATTGACATTGAATCACACAATATAAAATTGTTATCTGTTGTTGCAGGGAAGTAATTAGCATGATAAAACAGATTGCATGAAAGAAAAAGGTAATGATAACTATCTCAAAGCTTATAATGATCCGATTCGCCCTATATCTATGTAAATTTTAAATACAATTAAACCTTTACAAAGAAAGCCATTATAATGACGTTGAAACAGTATCATAAAAACAGTGAGGTGACTGAATACAATGAAATAATAAATTATAACAAATTTTATTAAAAATACTATAAGATTTAAAAAATAGATCTCTAAATCTAAAGGTTAAAATCTTACGCCATATTTTCCACAATTTTTGTGAATTTTTGCTTAAAATTTATAGCCGTATAAAATATATAAAATCAGTTTCTTTTTTTTTTTTTCGAAAAAAAATATATACTTTAAATAAAATCTTTTTTCAAAAATGAGAACAAATCTTATTGTACGGTTGCAAAATCGAAACTTTTTGTGAAAGGTGACACATATTCCAGTGTTATGATTGATAATTAAATTAAACGAATTAATTTTGGACAAAATTCTTGCAGAAGTCAAAGATCTATATATATATATATATATGTATACTGATGATAAGTTTAACGGCAGTTTCGCAGTAGTAGCTAGCTTCTTTCCATCTCGCAGCGTCGCGTAATGAGTATATCTCTGGTACAGGTAACTGAGATGATATATTATCACGAAAATAGGTCAATTAGGCAGCCTATCCCCGGGCTATGGTGTTCGTTCCGAATTTCGGAGTAATTCTGTTTGCCCGCTTTAATTATAAGATCCAACCTCTACGTTGCCAACAAAATAGGATGAAAGTGACACGTTTCGACCGGACACTTCGTGACGAGTCATTTTCGTGACAATATGACTGGGTTTCTAATGATCGCAGAATTAGTTAATCTTGTCTACATAAAACAGAAGTTTTGCTTTGATCAAACTAAGAAAGAATTTTTCTCTAGCAAGCGATATATTCAATAGATACGTTTCCAGAAATTTTTTTTTGCATTCTCATGTTAAAATTATAAAAATTATTTAATTTTAAGAAAGTGTACATCTGTTATTTCTGTCATTTTAAAACTGTTTTAAAATATTGAAGGAAATAGATAAAGAAAAATTTATTTATATTTATATTTACATATTTTGTTTTCATTTTCATAATGCTTTTTTACGTACATTCCAATTGTAATAAATTAATCATATTAGTTTTAACACAAAAATTTCAAGACAAGTAAAGTCAAGTTAACATTATGTAAATTTAATATATATTGTACTTTATATTCATATTTAATTATAATGTATATTATATTTCATTAAATTTATACACAATTATTTACATACTACAATTAAATGAAGACATTTCATTCTTTTAATGTGGACATTTTTGATCATATTAATATTTTATTTTATTGATAGAAAGAGTTATAATAACATATGTGAAATGCATAAACAATATATATGCAACTGTTATACATCCGCATATACAATTTAATACACTATGACACAATATCTCTATTTAATTTTTATTTAATGTATGAGTCATGTAAAGTTGACCATATAAGATACTTATTTCGAATAATTTTTATATCTTTTGTAATTCACTTCGTATAATGCTTCGGAATAAGCTAAAATTTTATTGAAAGTGTATGCGTGTAGAATTTTCTTTGTAACGCGTATGAGGAAACACTTTGATGGCCAAGTAATAGAGCGCCGGCGAGATGAAAATATCGTGCAGATAGGTACAATAGATGAGCTCACTCTGTAATAAAGATCAAAGAAACAACGAAATATTGGCCAAGTCGGCTACGTTAACGCTCATAAACGTTAACTTATTTAGTCTTGCACAGAAAACTAAAACACGAAGAACCAAAAGAACCGAAGCATTGCACGTACTATTTCTGACGGCAAATCTATATCTACAGCTTTCAACTCGTGAAAAATAGAATTAAAGAAGTCTGAAATATATAGATAACATTTCTTACACACACTTACACGGAATGAATAATTTTACTTACATGTCTAAAAATTCAGCCAGATCTGAAAATAATTTATTGAACGATCCAAAGAATTAATTATGTATTTTTATGTGTTATATACTATGCAAGCTCTGTGTGTGTGTGTGTGTGTGTGTGTGTGTGTGTGTGTGTGTGTGTGTGTGTGTGTGTGTCATAATAATGAGCAAAAAGTTTCGACATTCTAGCAACCAACTTGAATGACCTAGATAACTATTTTGATCTAACAAAATTATTTTCAGATCTGTAACTAGCTAAATTTTTAGATAACAAAATCGTTCTTTCTATATATAAAAAAGTAATCTTAACAGAGCGTTGTATTTTACCTGCAGATAGCATTATCGTATTAGCATTGATTTTCCATTTTGGAACAAATCCCGTGTTTTCGTTGTTTCTTGCTCATCGTACCATCATCGCCGCCGATACCATCGTCCAGCCCCTTAATCCGATAATTACAACGATTTTGCTAGCAACGAGCAATTATTTCTCTTCCAGCATTCACATTAACCTGTGCGTTATTGTGTATCCAGCACGACAGCATTACAAATGGCGGATGCAATCCGGCACCGAGTAATTGCATTTCATAACGACTTATGAGCTGGTTGATACGAGGGTAATTAGAGCGCGTACCGTTGATGCGGGAACAATAAGCTTCGCGAACCGCGCTGACAATGTAAACTGTTAAAGGGCGATCGTAATGTTTCGCATTTAATAATCTGTGCCGTAGGTTATCACTCCGTATTTACTACATTGTAGAAACTATCCTGCTCTTAATTAAACGTTTACGACACATTATTCCCGGGACGTACTCTATCTGGGAAGTTGCCCGTTCGCAGTAAATATTTCACGATCCTACTCGCCACGACCAATATTGAATAAAATATACTCGGATGGCGTTTTAACCACGATTGACGCCGTCAATAATGGCGCTTATAAAGCGCACGACCAAAATTCCGAATAAGGAATTGCATCGAAGAAGGAATAGAAGAGGAATAGAAGATTGAAGAACAATTCTCTTTGTTCAATACTTAGGTACAGTAAATTTATCAGTAAAATCATATAAAGTAAAAGCACTAGTAAAATTTAATTTTACAACTTTGATTCTACAATTTCAATATTCGAAAAATTCCTTGCGAATACGTAGAAAGATAGTTGAAATATCTTATTAATAAAGAACGAAAGCCAATTTGTAAATTTTGAATTAAACTTGCATCGTTTCTGTAGAATCTTGTGCGTCATAATAAATTGCATATTCACGATACGTTCATTTACTTCGAAAAAGCAAATATGCGATTTTATAACATCATCTTTTGCATGACGTTCTCGAAAATGCACTGGAACGAGAGACGGAAATTTCGTCGTAAAACATGACCGCGGTAAACAACGATCTCGAAACTACTGACCTAAATCTACACAGTTCGAGCCTTAAACTGGAAAAGTTTAATTCGTATTTTCTCTGAAGAATGTCAGGAAGAAAACGCGTTATTCTAAAAAGCAGTATTGTTATAAAGTAACCTTTATAATAAATTAGCAAAATTAAAAATAAGTTAACTCATTTCATTTTAATTTTGTTTCCAAGAACAATTTTTCTATTTTCTATCAATGTATTATCAATGTTCATTAGATGCGATAAAAAAACGAATGCGATTTTGTTTATAATAAAAAACATTTTGTATTTATGTTAAAATCGATTCTTGTCAAAATTTTTGTGTTTAATTTTTAACATGATGCGACCATTACTTTAACATGATGTGCTTATTATTTGAACATTTTGTATTAATTTAATATTTAATATTTTTTAGTGTTAAAATAACACAATTTATGAATAACTGAATAAATAACATAGATAATAATTTTAAAACGAAGATTCTGAGATAAATGAATGAGAGATGAATATACCTGTTAATTTAATATATTATATTGATTTTACTGAAAGAAATATGTATGTATAATTTATGTTATTAATTATTTTTATACTCATCTTTTGTTAAACTAATACAAAAATTTAAATGAGCCGTTTGGAAAATGTGTTTTTAAACAAATATTTCAACTGTATAATAAATTCGGCAAAATATGCAGGTACTGGAAAATGGGACACTCTTTAAGAAGGAAACGCGGCGACGCGACGGCGAATAAACACGCGCGCGACTTGAAATACGCTGATTACTCGGAGCGTTCATAAAAGTCGCGCATTAATTCCATTCTCGAGTCTTAGATCGAGTACGAGAGCAAGCGGGAAGAAGGACGAGTGCGCGAAGCCGAGGTCATACTCTTGGAAGGCGCGGACGCCGCGCAATAAAGGCGACCGCCGGGGCGATATTAAAAGTTTAAATGCGCGGTCGTAATGAAATTGTTACGCGCACCCCGAAACAACTCGCCGCTTCGTCGTCGTGCTTCTCTTTGTATACGATCGCTGAATATTTTATTCCGTCGTGGGATGCGTGCCCGTGGAAGCTTAATCATGGCCAAGCTTTACGTGCCCCGACCATGTAGGCATGTAAGAACGCGCGTCACGCGCCGGTTTCCTCGTATATCACTCGCGACGTATCGAGCAATATTTTCGCAGTTATGTTTTTGTAGTTTATTTCACGCGCACCGCCGCGTTTCTGACGAAAATTACCGGTCTGTAGTAACTAACGTACGAATGGTTAGGATGCGATAAGATATAAGACATGCAATGTGGCAGAAACGCGATCTGATTTACATTTGCTTATCAGTCTCGACATAATTGGATCATATGTGCGAAAATGTACGTACATTTAATTACATAAATAATTCTATAACCATGTAGGTTACAGATTACTTATGAACTTCCAACTTGGATTTAAGAAATTAATGGCATCACGGAATTATGTTTTAGTGCTATTTCTATACGTTCGACCAATCTTACACTCTCACTCTCGATACGCTACAAATACGTATTACCATGATGATTTTGGTGGTACGGCCGAAATCGCATAAATAAAAGAGGTCTCTTAACGTAATCACTCGTGCACGGTAGCCAAGTTCTCGCTTTATCTCACCCCGGAAACCCTCGATGGCGGATTACTACGCCATTAGCGCTCGCGTAAATCCGAAGCTTCTATCGGGCGCACCGATATTTCTGGTGTATGTGGCGGGCTGTACTGCTGTTTTATTAAGACGCGCTTTCTCATTAAGAAGTCTCGCGCCATTAGCGAGAATACTACACGAACGCACGCGGGACGGTTATTCGATGAATTAGCGATATCTCGCCAATTTGATATATACGTTTCCTCATCTGTTTAAAATCCTATCGCATTAAAAAAATAGGACCATTTTATTTTATAATATCATGTCACTTCATCGCACTTCTACAAGAAAAGTGACATAAGTTAAAAATATGAAATTATTAACAGAGAAGAAGCACCAATTACAGTCAAAGTTAGATGTTAGAATAATAATTTTAAAATACACTATTTTCTTTCCTCTCGACTAAATGATTTTATATCTTTTACTCGTGTCACATTTTCTTTGCGGGAATATTGTAGTGATTTGACTAGGTTTTGGGGAAAAATGTACTAAGCTTTTTAATTTGAGGAGAATATATTGTGTTAATATGAGAAATATCATAGATAATATTTGAAATAACACATGTTATATTTTAGTATCTTATTCTTAATTGTTTTTAGGATCACTACAGCTTTCTTCCTCATTTTCGAGAATAACATGATTACGAATTATTTTCGTGTACGATAATGTATCTATTAAAATCATGAAATTCATCAATATTACAAAATAGATTGAAGCATATTGACATATTACGTTAACCAAATCTTATTTTTTCATTCAATTTCATTTTATTCTGACATAAATAACATCTATTTCTCCACTTCAATATAAGCTGTTAAGATTGAAAAATAGAAATATACTTTGGTTATAGACGGTGTATATTGGATATTGCATAAAACACATTTTTCAATTCTATCAATAATTTTTTTTTTAGCAATTTGAATTTAGCATTTTCTTGGTAAAATCTGACGGAATGAATGAACAAATTCGATTTGGTTGGCTCGTTATCGGTCTCGAACGAAAATTATAGCTATTTTGATCTCACAACTTGTATAGAGTTAAATTTGATCTTTGTGCTAAAATACTAACTCTCGAATCAAATATTAAAGTGTTGAAATACTTTTTATTATTTAATAGTAATTTTAAATTGAATTGAATAAATTAAATCAATGACTTTTTATTCTCTCTCATTTGATGAACTCATTTTGATTTAACTCATTTTATAGTTCAAGACTATTGATGTTTAGAGATATTTTTATTTTGGAAATGTCTTGAAAGAATTGAAAAAGTTTAAAGAAAAAAACTGAGGGAAATGCATAAAATGTGAGACACTCTGTGGCGGAATAAATACGCGCCTGTTCGTCTCGGCATTTCTATTTCTCGTTATTCTGCCGTACCTTTTTGTTATTTTAAATTTTCGCGACGCCTCTACCCGCGCGTTCCATAACGTTCTTTATGCGTCGGTATAAACACAATTTCTGGCAAGCAAGACTCGCCACCAACCCTCGTGTATCGTCGCTACGCTTTATATGCATGCACACTTCTCTTCTCAGACTCGTCCTGTGGGATTCGGTAAGAATTGCACGGCAATTTCTGTTAGATCTACAATTTGTATCTTTCCGCATTACGGTTTTAATTTCAATTGCATTAAGAAACAGGGATCTTTCTTGTGTAGCCAAATACATGTCGATTTTGCAAAGTGTACCGAAATATGTACTCAACATGCAACAACATTTTATTACGTTAGCATGTCTATCACATTAAAATCATCTATCACATTTAAAATCTGGCACATTTATCTATCTACTATATTTAAAATCTATCACATTTAAAAATGTAGATGTGTTTTTAACACGAGTATTAAATATAATTTTCATTGTTATTGATATAAATACCAATATAATATTTGGATTTTTTACATGAGTTTTTGTTTTGTATTTTCTCGTAAATTCAAATCACTCTCATTAACGTTCTTATATATATATATATATACATCTTTGCGTATAGATTGTGATTTTATATTCTCTCCTAAGATGTCGCTTGGAAACTTTATAGTCACAACTCACAGTTGACTGGAACATACCGGCCTTCGCTCTATATGCTAAACGTCAATACAACATGTTCCCCATAATCAGACTTCGAAATGATTAATCAATCAATTATTTATATTAAGAAGAACTTAGTCTGTCTGTTTCCTGACTGATTCATCGGCAACTTCAATACATCAACTAAAGGTGCATATTTTGTTCGTATTCTTGTGGATCCATCCACACAAAATATCATTTATTCTTATGGCTCATACAAAATATTCAATAGTTTTAAACTATGATGTCAGATCCACATCTATGATAATAATAAATTTGTTTGTATTTATATCAACATCGATACGGTAAGAATTGTAAATATAAATACTACATAGCATTCAAACCCATACCTATATTTTTTAGAATATATGGTCATAGATCTACGGTCATTTTTACGGTAATATAGATTCCTAAAGAACATTTAAAGGATATCTCTATGTCCTAAAGACGTTCACCAGAACGTTATTCATTCAGAATCATAAATTTATTAATTATACAATTACTAATTATTAATTATTTGTATCTTAGTCAATCCATACTAAAACATAACATTATGAAAGAAGCAAGTTTAAATTATGCGTTTTGTCTTTATCTAATACGACAAATGAGATTTAAATATTAATATAGAATCCTATGATCATGCGATGAATACGTACTCTTCTTTTTATTTGGAGTCATTGCCAATTAATGCTAACCTCGCATTGTCAAGCATGCACCATAGAATACAGTTAGTGTTTCCCGGTCATCAATAATTTATCTCAGCGTTGATTCAGCAAATGGAACTTTTGCAATTATAATATTCTCATTAACGAACCGCGTTCGCTCACTGACGGCGCTTATTATGCCACGGCCGTGTATCACGCTCAGCATTACAACGTCAAAGTGTTACCGATGCATTTTGCTGTATTAAATAATATACTAGGAAACTCAGGTGGATGTATTACATCGCAATGATCTCTTACTTTTTGTTAATCCGCTGTCGTCATTCTTAATTATCTTTAACATTTTTTGTCTTGTAGCGATTATTCTCATCTTTAACATTTCAATATCCAGTCACTGGAATAATTAATGTTCTTCTATAACAAATATAAGGAAATATATATGATATATTATAAATGCAGAGATACAAATTACATTTTTATATTCAAAAATAAATATAAAAATGTATTGAATTGGATCTTTATATGTATTTCAAGATTATAATTAAGAAATATAAGATAAAATTTATATAAGATTATTATCTTAATTATACATAAGTTTAGTTTTTTGAATTTGATGGAGTTTCTAATTTTTTTCTTAATTTTTTGCAGCATCAAGATGCGGTAGTCAGATAGATCTTTATATCGGCAATGGGTGAGTGAAAACTTTTATATTCATAAAAAAAGTAATTTAAAAATTATGAAAATAGAAATTGAGACTGAAATACCGCGTATAATTAAAAATATAGGATGTGCGTTAAAAGAATAAGAAAATTAACAATCCGTATTTTATTCATGATTAAAAAATTGATATCTAGTAATTGTTAATAAATGGAATTGTAAGATTTGATACACGCGACTCATTAACATGAATTCGCGATCCGATGTCGTTAGAGATGCCGGTATAACTAAATATTCATATCTACATCGATATAATTTTCAGGCGAATGACTCGGACGCAAAACTCGTGGTTTCCATCCGCTCGAAATACTTCGGAATTATGATAGCGAGGACCCATACAGTGTCATGGGATGGCAGTGTTGTAATTTGATTATAGATTCCATCGACGTCGAGTGTTATTAACATTGTTACGCAAGCAGAACAGTCACATTACTGGCGATTTGCTGATACCGAGTGGAATTATTAAATAGTTGGCTACCACATATAAGTGCTTTATTTCTTCGATCGTTTCTGTTAATCATAATTTTGCAGAGAATAACATGTTACTATGTATAATTTAGGTATCAAACAAAAGGATTACAAATTAGTTATTGATTACTATCGTAATGGATATATTAGTTAATATCCTGATTATCAATGTATAAGTATTATACACATAATACTTATTCATTGATATTTAAATATATGTATTCGATCATTAATATTCATGATCACATCTCTTATGATTGATCTGTACATGTACTATTTTTGTTATCGATTAAAATCTTTAATAATGTTACTGAATTTTGAACTGATTCTATCACCATAATTTAAAATAGATCACGATTATAATATGTATTTATAAAGATTATTGTTGCTTATAAAAACAGAGTAATTAGAGTTTTAGTTATTCTATTGTAATATAATTCTATTTTTGTAAATAATAGTTAAAAGAAAATTACACGAATAACAAAGTAGTTATTGCTCTGTATTTTAAAACTAATAAATTTTTACATTGCTTTTACCGTTTTTGTATTTATTATTAAATAAGTTAAATAATGAATAAAACAAAAATATGTTGTATAATAGAATTTTATTAGTTAAATCACACATTGAACGCTGAAGATAAATTCGTTTCAAAATTGTTTTCAAAAACGGACAATAAAATTTTGATCAGTATGAACGCGATTGATCGTTATTGTTTTGAAATCCGCTGGCTTTTGACGTTGCGGCATTAAGAGGCTCACCATTAGTCCCAGTTATTAGCCATCAAAGCGCGAGGCGCAGTCAAATTAACCATAAATTACAGTCAATGTTGGGGCGAGCGATTATTTACAGCCGACTCATGCATACACATGGCGTATATTTCGTGGCCGCATTTGCGATCAAGCCTCCGTCTCGCGAATGGCACTCGTAATCATAAAATTCTAATCAGGCGATTATTGACGCGATACTTTCAAGCGAGATTATGCTAAAGCGAACTCCTGTGCGCCGTAAACCGCGCATAATCGTTAAATCGAAGACATTCGCGCGGATTTTTCTCGCCGCGTTTTACACAGTGAAATTATTCGTTGGCGTTTCCTTATATACATTCTACGGTCTACGTCTAACATCGCGCTGATAATAATTTTAAGGTAATTAATCGTGATGTAAATGTCGAAGTGTTTATAAATGCTAGTTAGTGTATATGAGCGTAAATAATTAGTGGGCTTCTACAAGAAAGACTTAAATAACTCAAGGGAAGAAAGTAATCGTTAATTTTCCTCATTTCCCGAAAATAGACGAGCATGAGCGTAAATAATTTCTACTACTCCATGATTCTTAAGGATTTTATAGATGTTTCCTCATTTAGCTAATAGAGAGCTTTTCCATGAAATTAATTAGATAGAAAAATTTGTGGTGTCCAATTAAATTCGCTCGCGAAACGATGAGCAATCCGAATCGTAAAAAAAAAAAATGATTAACGACGGAAGCCAATGAGGTGGGAAAGAATGGCAGCTTGTTTCGCGCAAGATAAGCGTTAGAGCGGCGCGAAATAAACGCCTTTCCGTAGATGATAGCGATTTCGAGCGAACGAACTATCGCGAAGGGAGTATTAACGGGAGGAAAGCGTGGGAAGAAAGGCGGAAGGACCGGAATTGGTGTATGTGTGTTCGTGCAGTAAGAGAGACATCAGGAACCTATTTCGAAGTGGCGCGGCACGATTTTCTACACTTACTCGTACATCACGCTGATGAGTTCGCAAGCGGCACAATGCCGTAAGAACTCGACGAAAGATAAGACCGAAAAACCTTCGAGCAATCCCTAATCCGTGCGATAAATATTTCGCGTACGTACGTATGTGTTTTACGGTGCACGAGAAGAGAGATTCGCGTGAGCGAGCACGTTAATCGTCGATTGCATGTTTTACTTTGTTTCATGTTGCGTTTTGTTACGAATATCGTTTACCTTTCGTGTATACGTATTTTTTTTTCTAAATCGAAAGTGTTTAACATTAAATTTTCAAACTACCCCCCTTCAATGTTAGCTGAAGACTGCATCATATTTCGCATAATAGATATTATTTAAATGTACATTTCTTTTGTGAATAAAACATAAGGCATTGAAAGATGTATACATTCAACGTAGAAGAACTAATGGGTAGTCACCGTGAATGAAATAAGTAAAAGAAAAACGGTGCATTTATACGCATCGATAAGTTCTGGATCACGCTTTGTTTTTTTCATTTTTATCAGCGCTCTTGTACCCCTTGGTTGCGTCCCGCTTTCGCTTTCGATGCAAATTTTTACCCTCGGGCACAATATTAAGGGCTCACCAGTAAATGGCATCTTTTAATATCGAGAACAGTTGCTAGATCACGTTCCAGGGGAGTCTTGCACTGGCGAACAATTGTACAAGTATCAGCAATTTTACAATTTTATCTTGTAGAAAAAAATGGTATAATACGAAATATTACAAGTATTTCTTTATACAAGTAACAATTAAAATCTTTATTGTATGTATATTTATTAGTTAAAAAAAGAAAAGGCGCTTATAAAAAAAATAATAATGATTAACTTTAAATTAATTTGATAAGTTATAAGTAACATTAAAATCTGTGTTGCATTGTATCAGAGGTGAGTTAAAAAATGAATAGTAAGGATGCTTATTTCATTATTAAATTACTATAATTAACTTCAAGAAGCAAATTTATAATTTTATTTCTTTGGAGTACGAAATCAATTTGTTATCAATCTCTTTTTTTCAGTTTTTCTAACAATTAACTGATATAGACTAAAATAGGTTTAAAATTAAAAATTAATTCAAATATCAGAGATCACAATACAATTTTTTAAAATTTCGACATGATATTCTATCATTTATATTCCTCGTTTTATTATGCAAAATATTCTTTCATATTTCTTCGAAAGTTGCGTCTCATTGTCGTCACCAGACCAGTCTGTTTCCGTTGTTTAAGAGACACCCAGTCTGCAAACAGTCAATCATGAGTCCAGGGGTGACTTCTGGGGTGGAAGACAATTCGCACAGCCACTGAATATTATGCTCTCTCATTGTACCGCACTGCACGTCGTCATCTCCGGTGAAAAGCAAGACGCTCCCTTGCCAATTTATCGCCACGATATCCGCTGTTGTTTCCCGTTGCGAAGAATATTCCACAAGGGAAACAGATGAATCTCCCCTTTCTGTGTCTTTAGATCTCAGCAAACAATCGGCCGCAGAAGTCTTCTATCAATATTACTGATGAATTAATCAGTCAGTTATTAATTAAAGATACACTTTTCGAAATCCGTTAATCACGCATGAATTATACATAAAAATGAATTTATCAGTTTATCGGTATTGATATGATTATTATGGTATATATCAATATTAAAATCCATCACATTTTGCTGCAAGTTTTGATAAAACTCATCACGTTATGAGTGTCCATTCAATAGACAACCTACGGACAAACTATCGGCTGCAGCGGGAAGCAATCTCAGACGACAAAGATCTACCGTTTTCAAGGATAATTAAGGATCTTCTGAGCGTCTGCGACCCTCTGATACGAGACAGAAGTCAATTAATAATCCTTTGTGAAGGAGCCAGTTTGGTCTTCCTTACAGGCGACTGTATAATATCCCGACGGCAGTAACGGCAGCAGCCCGTCATTCAAGATCGGCATCGGGACAATAGTCGCTTAATCCTGAAATTTTTTCTAATTACTCCGGTATGGAAGTTACCGCGAGCTAATTAAACTTATTCCAAAATTCACCGCAATTTCTTTCGCAAACATTATTCATTGTTAAACGGATAACCACTGCAGGGTGGATCGAATTAATTTGCGCTGACTTGGATCGAGAGATCGAGAAGTTCTTTCGCCTAAAAAAGGATTTCCACTCTCATTATGATTCGAAATAAAGAAGGTCGTATTTGTGTGACTAATCTTCCCTCATTAATTAACGTACATAATTAAAGTGTTAAGTAAAAATAAGATTTGTGTGTGTGTGTGTGTGTGTGTATGCTGAATAATTACATTTACATATATTGATATCAGTTTTGTCATCCTATTTCTATCGTAATTGCTAATAAATTGTTGATATATCTAAAAATTTAGCGAAACACAGATCTGAAAATAATTTTATTAAATTACCAAAATAATGATGTATAATGCCTAGACTGGTTGCTAGAATGTCAAAATTTTCTTGCTTCATTGTTTATTACACTTGAGTTTCCTACATATTTTGATGATTCAACAAAATTATTTTCAGACCTATCTAACTAAATTAGGTATTCAAACTTATCTATATAAATTAGAAGTACTTTTATAACGCCATATGTCTGCATATAAATTACGTTGGCATACAAAAACCTTTTGTAATGAGAAAATGATTTAAAGAATGCAATATTTACAGTAAGAGATTAAGAATACGAGTATCGCTTACGAATTGCTCTTATATGATAAAGCTGAAAAATTGTACCGCTTAAATGAAAGAGACGAGCCCGAGCTTTTAAGGACCATTTTATCTGCAGCACGGTAGATCCTGATAGCCGCCGAATAAGCGTTTCGTAATAATTTCAAGGGCGTCGAACCGAATAATTCCCGAGTGCGCCGAGGCGCCAAACGCGATTATGTAGCGCAGCCGGAACTGGATATTCCGCGATAATAAAAATTGAATGGCCGGTGCCTGGCTGTCGAAGATACGAGCGTAATTACGACGAGCACTCAATTCCAAATCGTCGTGCGCATAAGCGTGCGTGCGTGCGTACGTACGAGTGTGCGCCAACAATCGCTTACCTCCGCTCGCGATACGATCATACCTACGCACATTGTCACAATGATTTTATGCCTTAATTAACAAGCTTCGCGACGAAAATATCCTTGCGAATCTTTGTGTTATAACGAGCAAAAATTAATTGTTTTTTGCTCACTTGTTTATATTGATTATCACAATCTTTTGAATATTTATTAATTGGATTTTGCTAATTGTACTTTGAAAGTAACAATAGATCAAGATGAACGCGCGTGTGTGTACGCGAGATGCGCGTAAAACTTTTATATGATGGAAAATTAATGCAATCTTATAAATTGAAAAATTGTTTTTGATTAAGACATAATAATTATTTGGCAATGTGATTATTTCTCAATCTGTCAATCCGTTGAACATGGATTCACAATCTTGTGTTGCTACTTTTAATTTTATTAGAATATGTAATATATTATTTTAATAAAATTCTATTTTAATAAAAAACATTTTTTAATTTGCATTAAATGGAAGTGACAAATTAATATTGATTAATATTGAATTTAAAAAGAATGAGATAGGTCGAAAACGGACCGGTCATAATTGTACGGCATTCATTAGTCTACTAATTAAGGTACCAATAATTTCAAACTGCAGTGAGCAAATTGCTTTTCCAGTTTTTAATGCTTGATTACGAATAATTCCCATGAAATGTAATAGTACCGAGATAATGTAATAGTATCCTGAGATAATTTATTTATCAGTTTTTGTTCGCATACAGCAACTGTTAATATTAGAATATTTTTTGATAATCCTTTATTTCAACAAGTTACATTTTATATCAGTCTTTAGTAATTTACAATAAATTTCTCAATATTTCATAGGTTACTAATTTTTATAACAACACATCCAATGTATGAAAATATATTGTATTTTAATATTTGAGAACACCTAGATTTGGAAAAAAATATAAAATAAGAAATATACTTTTTATTAATTAAAGGTAACAAAACAACAATATATTAATTTTCTAATCTATTAATTAATGAAATCGTAATATACTTAGTTGAATAAGTACGACGTAACAATTGCGAAACGCTCTATTAGATAATAATAATTTAACTTTTAACAATTTTGACACATAATTCTATTATTTCTTTTGAATAGAACCGATAGTTTGGTCGGCATTCGATATCGACAAAAAAATTTTAAGTCGTTTTATCTTCTTTGTGATAAGCAATTTTACGATTTACAATATACTCCGATCGACTGAAGCGAAATTGCATTTGTTACGATGTTGTAGACGTGAGTCCCCTCAAAGTTTTCCACGACGGCCACTTACAACTTTGTTACAACTTTCTCGCGAAGCGCGAACATAATCTTTCGGATTTATTGGCTCCGCATCATTTCTGATTGCTAGCACGTTCGGGAAAAAGAATTTCAAAAAATTATCTCTGTTCAAATGGCACACGACACATAGTCGAGTCTGAAAGTTTTAATCGACGATAAACGAGTAAAATTTGAGAAATTAAAATTGCAATGAAAGGAACACACACACACACACACACACACACACACACACACACACACACTATATATATGAAATTTTTCTCAAATTTTAAACATTTTATCACGTAATTTTTCTAAGGAATGAACTTAAATGAAACTAAAATAAAATATTTAATACATTAAATCTTATTTCTAATATATTAAAATAATATATGTGTAACAAAAACAATAAAATATCTTTTGTTATGTATGTATATAGTTTACAAAATCTTTCTTTATCTTAACAGAAAATTAACTCAATGGTTTTGATTTAAAATTCACAATTAGACAAAAAATATTGTGCGATATTTTATTATACAGCGAAAGATATAAATTGAAATAGAACAAAATTTTGTTTAAACAAAATTTTGTTTAAAATATTATTAAATTAAAAAATATTAAATACATTTTTAATTTTTTTAAATATATTAAAATTTATGGCGCTTCATTAAATTTTTTATTTTCTATCGTCACAATATCATTGAGTTAAAATATCATTGCTTCAAATTTCTCGACAATCGCGTCCGGTTTTCCATTTCTTAGAAGAGACAATTTTCTCGAAAGATCATCGTGCACGACAGTCCCTGATTGGTTGATCATATAGTGGTATCTCGCATTGGTAAACTTTTCTTGATGCTTGAAAGCAACGCGACAGATTAAGGGCGGCCAGTAAACACGCTCGGCAAATATCGAGTCGTGCATCTCGGCCTTAAAAATAACAGACTTTTCTGAAAGTACGACAGATACGTCGGCGCGTCAGCCACTCGAATATGAAAGGGAGACATACCAGGAGGAAAGCACTATCCTGTGCTTGGACGCCGTGCAGGTGTTATGATACCGCGCGTTTACATGTTTGCTTTCTCATGCCAGAAGAAAAATCACGCTCACGATGGCCGCCGCGAAATCGACGACTCACTGCGACGTCAGTGCAAACATTGCCGTTAATTAATTATGTATTAAATGTCTAATCTGGTTAACTAACGTGTTCTTGTTTCTGTGTTCCTTCGGTGTTCCGTTATTAATGCAATTAAGAATTTTTAACAGAAAAACTGCAACGTCATCACTGCAGCGGAAGATAATTTTTAATAGCAAGTAAAATTGGAGCAATATTGAATATTGAATTATTCCAACAAGATGAATTACAATTGTATATTTTATAATTAATAATTATGTTTACTCTATATGGATAATATTTTAGTTTAATAAGCATAAGTAATTATTGCAACTTTTAGAAGAATATGTGAATAAGGAAGGGAGTATTTGTAATTGGATACACAAATAGACATCATCAATCCTTCATTCGCAGTTTGATTAAAGCATCAAACAAATTCTTGATGAAGGCTATAGAAATTTTTTTATCGGATTCGAATCAATAAAAGTCAGTCCAGGATTGACGCGTGAAACGAGTTCTTTTCTTGGCACAGATTTCAAACCCTTGATTGCGATATTTTCAGTTTTAACAACGATTTATCTTGTGTGAATTATTCGAAACTTCTTTGCATTTTGTTTGCACCGTTTCAATCGGTTGAAGAGACTTTAGAAAATATCAGAGCGAGTCTTCACTGCTTTAGATTCCGCATGTATAGTAACTCCTCTATTCTGAAAGTCTCAAATACGTCAATTCTTCTTGGAGAGAAAAGGGTTAAGTGGCCAACTTAAAACGTAAAAAAAGGAATCGCGAGATCGATTCGTTCTCGATACGCTACGGTAACGATCTCGATTTTTCTATCTCGAGGAAAAAGGTCGGACAGTTGGAGAAGGGGAGCAAAAATAAAACAACACGGTCATCATTTGGTCCGTAACACGCGTGCATCTTGATGCATAGAAGAAAGTCCGCGACAAAAAATTAGTATCGCAAAAAAATCCGCAATAATTCGATAAAAGGTAACGAATTGATAAAGATATGTTTTGATAAAACAATTTTTGATATTACACACGGATATTAATTATTATAATAAAATGTAGAACAATAATATGTACCTACATTGCTAATAATAAGTCTGTCGCATTGCTTGAAATCCCTCCAAAATTTCTCACTTAAAATGAGATAAATCATATATTTGGATGTTAAAGGAAAGAAAATGAAGATATTAATTATGAATACAAAAAGTGCAAGCAACGCAAACAGACTTGAAAGAACAATGCTTTTAATCGGAATATAAAATTACTTCAAGTGATCACTTATGCGACAAAAAATTAAGTTAGATTTTCGAGTTAATATGATTAATTAAACCAATACATATTAAAACCGTAGAATGTACTTATATTAAGTATTATATTACAAATTGATTTCTTCTAAAAATAAGTGTGCTTTAAAATGGACATTATTCCGTCGCAATGTTTTACATCTTGGTTATAAAAATACTTTCTCCAGATTTAACTTGTTTCTTGTGAGAAGAAAAGTCGGTCAGTAAATGAATTTGTTGACGTAGATGAGAAATCTTTTACATAGTCAATAGGAAATGTTATTCCGTTTCCAATGCATTTTTGTATACTCTTTGAAGTTTTATGTAATCTGCGATAAAAAAAGCTCACGTGTACAGAATACGCCATCTTAAAGTGATGCAAGCCATGATGTTTTACTGCAGTCTCAATAGCAATTTCACACCACAGTTCTCGAATAAGCTAAAAAAGTTTTCTTCTCTCTATGCATATTGTTTTTCGAAACTTTATACGATAATCTGAGGTTTAAGAAATATATCATTTTATATGTGGATATGAGGAAATCAATAAAATATCTTATGTCAATTAACAATTGTAACATATAATGATAATACATTATAACGTAAATATAACAAAAACATGTAATAACAACAATAATTATATTGAAGAGGTAAAATATATGCATACGTATAATGTATTATAAAATGTTATTGCTTTTCAGACATTAAATTACTCTCCGTTATAACTGCACAAATATATGGAACAGATTGTTAATGAAATTCTATATCGAAGTTTTCACAAAAAAATCAATCAATTTTATTTAATTTTGTAACGATAGTTATTAATATTTTCTTCAACGATATGTAAATAGATACATACATAGATATTAGTGGTACAACTGAAAGTAGTTTTTTTACATGAAATATTAAATTTAAAAAATATATATACGTGTAGAAGAAAATATTTTTAATATAAGAATCCTTTTTTGAAGAAAATCGATTTGATGAATTTGTAAAATTAATATGTTTTAAAAATCATAAGTGTAAAATTAGATTCGAAGTTTTTCTCTTCCATTTCGTAGATAATCGATTCCAAACTGTCAAGTCTAAGAGAAGTATCATTTCCGCATTCACTTTTTTGCTCTTTTATTATGCGCGTGCAAACTCAGACAGGTAGGAAAGCTTATTCTATATATATCTAAGAAAGGAGTGTCGCACGAAGGTAAAGGGAGCAAATGAATAATATTTTAATCGATCGATCGGAAAAGAAGACACAAGTCTGACATGAGTTTCCGTAGGGACTTTTTCCTATCTCTCATATGCACTGTCGATTTTTTTTTCTGTTGAGTAAAATGTTGAGTAAAACTGGAAACAGCGTCCAACTTGCGACGCTGACTGTACTCGCAAAAGGTTTGTTCTGTTTATCAAGCAACCACCAGCCGCGTTTATTCGATTATAACAAATTCTAGCAACAGTTTTTATTTTTCAGCGAGAAAACATATTTGAATCTACAGTGTGACAACGTATGCAAATAAATACGTCACTTGTGATGAATAGAAAAAATAAAAATTACCATCTTAATTTTTATTAGACGAAAAATTACAAAAATAGGAATTAAAATTGATCTTAAAGTCAAAATCTTCCTAAAGTCAAGATCTTTTGTCATTTTTTTCAACTCATCGGGCTATATTTCTTACGGCGTGTAAAGATAAAAAAACAAAAAAAAATTTTGTAATAAAAACAGTGATATTTATTTATTAAGATGGAATCACACGATGCTATTTCTAACATATATAGTTATGCCTACTTTGATGTATTCTAGAATTCGTTCATGCATTGAGCACTGCATATACATGATTTTTATATCTATTATATTTTATATTTATAGATTACTTCATACTTATTTCCTTGCATGCACCAATCAAAAGAAATAATTGCTAATTTCAGAATTATTTGTCAAATGTCAGAGTGTATGTATCAAAGCAAGCACTGCAACATGCATGTATGCATGCATATAATAATACTACAGTATCCATATATAATATATTGATAAGTTGCATAACAAATGCGATATGGCAATCGATAAAATGTATCAATCAGATCTACTAGAATAGATTGATGTATAAAAATATATCAATCAGCAATTTAATTCTATAAAAATAAATAATAATTTATTTATTTCTGGGATATATTGAATTATTGATTGATATTTATACAGGGTGTCTTAGAAATAAGGTCGGAGCTACATTGGGGACGTAGAATGGGTCAAAGGAAACAAAAAAGTCTGATATTATTTTTTTTTACAATATTATTTAAATATAATATTACAAATGTAGATGCAAAATTATCCGTCACTAAAAAAGATCAACTTTATCACAAACTTCAAATTGATTTTGTATATTTATTTGTTATCGTTCGAGCATTTGTCCATGCTCCTTTTCAAATCGACAATTATGATTGATCGCGCTGATAATTCGCGAACGTAGAACGTGTTTCACTCGTACATATGATGCACGCACGCGAAAGCGACCAAATATTGTTAAACGGAAAGAATACAACAGGGAGCGCGCTAAGTACGCCTGGCGCGAGTTTAATAACAGCTCGGTATGATAATTGAGGCATAAAAGATCGAGTAATCTGCCGCGGCACGATTGAGTGAGAAAGAAGGGGGATGCATTTCGCGCAGGGCCGCGTCTTCAAAGGATTGCGAAAAAGAAAATTTGTGAAAATTTTCTGTGCTAGAAAATTTTTAATTGCACATTTTATATATATATAATTAAAAAATACATATTTAAATATTATATTAAATATACAATTATATACAAATATATATTAAAATAGAAATTTATTTTTTTTTAGAAAGTTTATATATACATGCATTTATATATACATATATGTGTATACACACACGTATGTATATTGTACGATGTGGGTACATTATGCATATATACAGTATATTCTACGACTTGCAGAGTACTCAAGTTTTATCATGTCAGCTGTTGAAAAGTAACGAAATTCTTCTCAATGAATTCAAAATCGATTTTCTTTCGCTAAAAGTTTGGCAAAATCTGTGATTATGCAAATATTAAATATTGAAGCGTAAAGACTTTTAGCGAATTGAAGAATAAAATTTTCAAGATCCTAGGTACATGAAAGAACTTCATCTTTTTTAATTAACTTCATATATAAACTTTACTTAAATATTATAATAACTTAGCTTCTTTGATCTCTAGAAAATAAAAAAAGTTCTTGATATTTTCTACGTCACTGATTGTTGAAAAGACAATTCATTAATTTACTAAGTAAGAAATATTTTTGAAATTCAATATCAACAATTTCAAAAGATTGCGATTTTGACACATAATAAAATCATCTTTAAGACATATTTTCAAAAAATAGCGTGGAATATACAGTTATGATGTTTTTTTTTTTTTAAGAGACCTGTAGGTATGCGGCCCTGGATTCTCGTATCTCGGGCCCAACTCTATTACATACGCGTTATACGTGCAAGTCAATTTATGGCGGAAAGTAGCTACGTGAAATTGTTTCGTCTAAGGTAGTAGTTAATTTAGCCTCACGGATTCCACGGCAGTGGCAAAGGAGAACGACGCTGCCGCGTGGAGCCTGCAGAATGGACCCTTTCGTTCCTCATATGCCGCATGTCTACTATACCTATCACACAAATCGGAATGAAATTTTCCACAAGTGAACGCGAACGTGGGTGTGCGCGGCTTCTCGGTTAGGGTTATTAAATTAGACGGTTATTACAGCCAGTCCGGGAAGCAAGAAGCGCCGAGGTCGGATGGCGGAACTGGAAAAGGGAGTGGAGAAATCGGTGGTCATTGTACCTCAGTGAGATCAGCTGATACTTTGCATTGAACTTAATTTTTGTCAACTGCGTTGAAAAAAATTTAACAAAGTTTACTAAAACAGTCCTTACAAAGATGTAATTAAATGCTCTTCGGAGTTTAGCTTGCTAAATTAATAAACTTTTGCTAATATAATATAAGAGTGCTAAATATTACTCTTGATTATGTGATAAAATATTAATAATCGTTGATTCTCAATCTTTTAAATTCCTGTATTAGCTAGAACTGAAAATCTGGAAAGTCGAGCCATCTACCTATACTATTGTATTTTGTTGAAGAACAGAGTGAACATAGTATAAATTGTATTATTAAATTAGTTAATAATTTTCTGTCAAGTTTAAATATAATTTTTCTCTTTTTTCTGAGAAACTTAATTCTTTGCGTCACTTTTAAAGTAAATTAACGGTATCTATTTCCATATATACGCGGCATATTTCGCGATATAGATTTAATCAATATAGATTTAATCTTTTAATACGATCTTCCATCTTCGAGTCGCAGAGTATTGACCATTGCTGTCTCTCAAAATATAAAATCTTCAGCGTTCGAACGCAAAGCTCCGTACATATCAATTCACTTCTGTGATACTGTGCCGATTCGCCGGATTTAAACGCGACGGATACTTCCGCAGATAGACCCGTCTTGGCCGTGACGGTGATGCGCTCTTTGCATGTCGGCATTCGCGTTAAGGCTCCGAGTGAACCAAATGACCAGTCATAAAAGTTATAATGAGCCAGGCCCACGGCTGATCGGTCCGCTCTATAGTGCGTGCTTCTTCGTGTCTCCTCGTCGTTTCTTCGCTTTCTCTTGTGCTCTCGTCGAGGTTCCCTCGAACTCTTCGGTCCTCCTTCCTCTTCCTCTCATTTCACTGTCTCCTTCCCTTCTCCGTTTACCCTGGCCCCTTAACCGATTCGGCCGATGGCAATCCATCCATCCCTCTCGTCCACAGACTTCTTCGATACAAACTGGTACCCGGGTACAGTCGAGATAATGAAAAGGCGCGCTCTCTCTCTCTCTCTCTTTCTCTCTCTCTGCACATTTGAAAGAACTTGTGGAATCCGTACCGGCGCATTGTGCTAGCCCGCCATTATCCCGCCCGCGGAAACTTCGGAACAACGGCAACGACGATGGCGACGTCGGTGACGATTGGATCTCGCGTTTTTCGTGTCTTGCGCTCTCGAAATCTCGCTTGCGAGACACTATGTAAATAATGAGTGCCCTTCTCAGAACGGATTGGCGGTCCAGAGTGATTTTCGAGACATCTTGATATTCGGCCAAACTTGAATTCGCGAAGAATTACATATTTAATCAATGAGAAGATCACTGTTGAATTTATTTTCAAGTTATATCTAATTTGAATTGTTTTCAATTATTTCTATAATCGCCATTGCTGCTACTCAATATGCCGTTGAATTTTTTTAAGAGAATTACTTGTGTATAATATTCTTTTTTTCTATTTATCTATCGTCGACTAAAAAGAATTGCTAATATAATAATCTTCGTTAATTTCTCATTAATTCATCCTATAGAAATTTACCTCGTTCCAACACGTTCCGTGGCGTATATGTTGGAACGAGGAAGTAGACGACAGGAACTGCGAGAAGCCATGACATGTTTTGTGTTTGCGACGCGCACTGTACGCCTTGCCGAAGAAATAAAGAAGGGGAACGACAGCCAAGAAGAAGAAGAAGAAGAAGAGAGAAAAGAAAGGAGAGACAGAGGCCAGTCGTCGTCCCATGGCGTGCGATCTACAGAACGCCTAATTTTTTTTCCATCCTTTTTCATTCCTGCCTCCCGTGCCCCCGGTGGGCCCCTCTGTCTCTCTTTCGCCTGCTGTCTCCTTCCTTCATCTTCCTCTCTGCCCTTCGTCCTTTTTCTGCACCGATCGTCCACCTAACGTCTCGTCCTCCACGAAACCGCTCGTTTTTTTTTCCTGGGTCCCGGCCCCCTCCCCCGCTTCACGTGCGTGTACCCGGCCATTCTTTTGTCGAATCTTTCCCGTTCCTCCTTTCGTTGCCACTCTTCGTGATGCGGGGGCGGCGCGGCGTTCGCGCGGTACTCGCACAGCTGGAGGAAGAGAAGCTCAGGGCACGCCGGAATTACAGCGAGCGCAAAGTCGTGCGGCTAATGAAGTCGCAATTCAGCGTTTTACCATTCGCCGATTCCGCCGCGGGTCCCATCGGGCTTGAGAAACGGTTGAGGGAGAAGAATGTGTAACCTGTGTAGGGCCCGAAGAGATATGCGCCGGAATTTAAACGCGATACGCGCCGATAGATTGCGAGAGAAAAATCTTAGAATCTCACGGATAACATTGCGCTTTTTACGATTGATTGATATATTGTATTTAAACGGCTTATTTAGAGATAAGTTCAACTGTTTTAAATAAGAAATATTTTGGAGGAAAATCTTGACCTGAAGATGTTCTATAAAAAGATTAAAACACAATTTTTTGGCGACAGCTTATGTGATAAGAAGTTCATTTGTTCATTTTGTATTTTAATTAGCTATGTATTATATACTAAAAAATGAAAATATACTCTCTGAAATGTTTAGAGTGAATCTTATTCTGAAGAATAAAATCTCACTCTTAGCGTCTCTTTCACCTACTTCGATTAATGCTAATCGAGCGGTTAATTCAATTATCACAATTGACAACATGAGAACTACAGTTTAACTTAAAAAAGGAAGAGGAAACATTCTGATACACATTAAATTGCTGTTGGCACTTCTGCGAATTGGTCGTTGATTAATTTAATCAGAAGTTGGTGAAAGAGATCCTATATAATAGATTGAAAGCTGATCCTCTGTTACAAAACTCAAACTGAGACTTCTTTTCAAAACTAACTCAGTTTTCACTCTTTAGGATGAGATTCCACCCCAAAGAATTTAGAGAGTTTATTGTAATTTCGTAAATATAATAAATATGTATATCGGAAATACTCAAAGTGCTCCACATTTTACTTTGCAAATTGCAGCCTATATGTATATGAGAATGAATTTAAAAATGAAAATAAATTTAAAAATCCACCAAAACATCGAACTGTTGTTTCTCATTGGAATACGATGGATGGAAAATACGAGTGAAAATATCCTCGGCGTAAATAAACACAGAGGTCAATAGGTTCCGTTTGCGTTCCACCCGCAGGGTTGCATTTCGACACGACTGGCATTTTATGCATTTCGACGGGGTACTGAAATTTTCATTACGGTTCGCTGGTGCTCCTGGCGCGCGGCAAGAAACAAGGAAACGAGGATTCCATCGATTTAACAGCTTCCTTCGGAATGCGGCGCGTCCTCGCATCGTATTACAAAACCGCTTGGCACGTGTTAGCCGGATGCAAATGTTGCAGACTAACGCGGTATCAGGCTGGTGTACAAAAAGCGGAAGCCTCTTAACGTTACTTTCGTTTATGTGTTAAAAGCCATAAATGTGATGAGTAACGAACGTAACTTAGGTACAGACTAAATCTTACGTTATCACAAACATCTAATGCTTATACGAACATTAAATTTTTAATTTTGTTAAATTTACGTGAATAATTTTGCAAAAAAAAAACTTAATCATGTAAATAAATTCTAAAAGAATTCCAAAAGGATATGATATAATTAGTAATAGGCACATTTAAAATAATAATAATATTTAATAATTTAATAAAAATTTTACGTGTATGCAGGATGAGAATGATAGTTTACAGAATAGACGCATACTGTAAATAAAAAAGAAAGATAAAGGCGTAAAAAATAGAGAGAGACATCTTCTATAACGTTTATAAATTGAAAGAAAATTTAGAGAAAAGTGATTATGAAGAATATGAAAAATAATAAGTTTGTAACTTAAAAGAGATTATAGAAAGCTCACAAATTTAATTTTATACAAAATTTATGAAGAATTTTGCATTAATAGAACATAAATAAAATGTTATTAGTAAATTATTTAAATTAAAATGAGTAAAAATAAAATTAGTACGAGATTTAATATTATTTTTAAAATGCAATATGATTTTATTATTATTGTATCTGTAGATTTTTTTTCTATTGGTCCTCTAATTTTTTGCTTATTAAGACAAATTGATATTGTAAAAGAGCAACTTTATTGTAGATTATACACATGTATTTATGAACTTATTCACATTTCGACTCAAACTGTACTGCTTCATCTACTTTAATTTATTCCTCTATATTTAAAAAAATTATTGAGGCATTAGGGAGTTTTTACAATATCATTTATTTAGATACGATAAACGCTAAGATCAGGTTGCTCTTTTTCTTAACAACTAATTAAGAAAAAGATAACGTGACTTTAGGATTCACCTGGATTGACGTCATTGCAAAAAATCCCTATAACAGTGTTAATGAACTTTTTTTGTATGTATGATTACTTTCATTAATACTCAAAATTTGTAATAATAGCAGAAGTGCATCAATGTTTTGATTACGTTATTATAAGTTTTTTTATGCGCGCTGCAAGTAAGAATTATGGGGAGTTCTAGTCGAGAACGAACGAGCGATTGTGCTATAACGTGTTATTTATAACGCTATTGATAGCTTTACGCCGATCGTAAGGAAGTTTGCATTGCCACGCGGAACTTAGCGCTGATTAGTTTTGAACTAACTTGGCCATTGATGCCTAGTGCAGCGTGGTAGTAGCTGCAGTAAGCTACAGCTGGGCGCGAGCAAGGCATTAAATGAATTTTGCGAGGTGAGTTTTAATGGTGCGGATGTCATCGATAGGCCACGACTCGTATCCATACCATTTCATTCGCCATAATTTCACGAGAAGTCTCAAGTCATAGCACACACAAAAAGTAATAAAACATAAAATAGTAAAACGTAAGCAGTAAGCGAATCGGCCAATTACAATACAGAACGTTAGCAATAACGTAAGCAGTAGAAAGTTCAAAATATTAATTTGCTTCCTCCTTACGTCTTATTTTTTAAGTTTATTTATCGTATAGCCCTGTCTTACATATTCGATAATAGAAACGCCAATTGTTGACTAATTATAGATGTAATAAATATAGACTGTCGATCCCTGATCTTAGCATCTGTGCTCCGTTAGAAATAATTGAACATGTCGTCTCTCTTCAACTCTACCATTATTTCTTAACTTTAGAGAGTAAGAGACCGAGTGTGGAAGGGGGGAGAGAGAGATATGCTTCAAATTATTTTATTGTTTATAAATCAACAGTGATACTTTCGTAGGAATGCATATTTTTATTACGTTTATGTGACGATCTATTTCTGAATATACGTGCGGTCTTCAACCATAGGTCTGTTCTTTATTCCTGCGCTCACTGAACTGATACACACAGTGCAATAAGTTGAAACCTAACAAATATACGTTTGTTTCGCTTCAACTTATTGCGCCGTGTGCATTAGTTCAAAGAGTGCAGAAATAAAGAACAGACCTCATACATGTAAACATGGACTACTAGCATCCCCTGCTTTTTTTTATATATACAATGTTTTAAACTGAAATGAAAATGTCGATCTATGTTATTCGAACTGTAAAAGTAAGAATAAAATTTGGTTTCGATTTGACAATTATATCATTAAAATAGTCTTGAATGAAATGATAAATAAATGCATATTTTTGATGTTTTAAGTACCTTTAAATACTTTTGATGTATGTTATTGACTTACTTATTGCATATTTAACCAATGAGGGCATATGAAGTTAATATTATACAATTCGTGTATATTTATAAATATATCGAAAAGTGCGATGTGATGAAAATTCGCGTGGTTCTTTTGGCTCCATTAAATCTGTACACACGTTTAAACGCAGCTATCGAGGACACGGAGTTGTTTAAAATAACTTCTTCTCGAACGAAATTTTTTTCTTGAATAAAATATTAATAGAAGTGTTACATATTTATAGATTGTATGAAAAGAGCCATTTATATCAAAGAAAAATAATTTTAAAATAGATTCACTTTTAAAATATATAACAATTTGATAGTATTTTCGGATTAAATCAATTTTATGTTATATATTACGTCGGTGCATGTGTGAGCGAGGGTTACATATGTAAAAGCGGCCGCGAAAACATGCGTTTATTATCCTGCCGAGGCGTTGTTAGCAACTGCGCGCAACAAGGCATCAGTTTATTGCTACCGAGGGACGTTTTCTACCCCTCTTGTCATGTTCGCGTGTACGTACATAAGGATAAGAGGGTTGTAGAATCATCTCCATAGTGAGATACGATGATGAGGAACATACAAAGAGAGAGAATACATTCTAATAAATGTGAAATATTTTGCTATAAAATACAAAAGAATCAAATTCTATCATGATTTTTATTTTTGAATTTTGCTAATATTAGAATTCTCTGTGCTTATCTATATTTTACATTGATTTCTTACAATTTTAGAAAATTTTGCATAATTTAAGAAAAATTAGTAGAATTATAATTAATATTAGGTATATATATATATATATATATATATATATATATATATATATATATGCTTCATATATTTAATTGAAAGTCATTTACGTAATAATACTGAGAATGTATAATATATACTTTCTAAAACGCATTTCGTCATAACGCTATTACAATGTTGGTAAAATAAAAGATTATCTTTTTATAAAAATTATTACCCTCAACATCTTAATATGCGAAATGAGAGAATTTACAACATAACTATGAGAAAAAGGTAGCACGAGAAAAATAAAAAAATAGTTAAAAATTGAATCATGTCTATGTGCATGCGAAAACTAGGGAGTAGGATGTTATGACAATATTGCATGGAGAATTGTATATCGCGATTTTCGCAGAAGCATCGAAATAAAACTTGAGGAAAATATTATACATCGAGATCGTTTGAAGTTCTGCCGTTTTAGACGTTCTTGACGTTTGCTGGGATCCGGATATCAATTGGTAACTATTTCAGAGAGAAAGAAAGAAAGAGAAAGAAACATGCTAAAGAAAGCGATTTCTTTTTGGTCGAGGATTAACTTTTCCTCGTGCAACAAACGGAAATGAGAAAACTGAAAGAGCTAAACAAAGCACGAGTATTGCAATGCATGAATTATGCAGTTTTCAGGAGAATAAATACAAGATTTGATATTTTTTCAAGTATTTCAACTGTTTCAAAAGTTTTTCAGAATCTCAACTTTCATCTTTTCTTAATTATACGTTATAGATAATTGTAATCTAATTTTTAAAGACGGCGAGAAATAAATAAAAAACCAGATAATATAAATATTTTAATGATAAACTTGTGATATATTATTAAATATTATTTTACTTGAATATCTTGATGTGCATTTTTAATTATAATGTTTTTTTTGAAATTTTAACAATTTTAACACATTTTTTTAAATTGGACTTAATTAAAATTTTTTGCTGAGACTGATTGCTCTTTAGTTATTACTAAATAATAATTTTTGTAGAATTTTTGAACGAATCATTTTCAAGAAAATAAAATAATTTTACTTTCTCCTGAAGAATTAATAGTATTTACAATGTTTTGCTTTGACATGCCTCAATTAATTATTCTATATATGATATGTACATTAATGTAGAAAATTGATTGTAATACTACTAATAAATTATAATTTTATCTAATCAAGAAAATTAATGTTAATTAAATTAAAATGTACGCAGCATATTGGAAAATAATTATAATCAATACGACCATTCATTTTAATATTAAATCTTCATTGATTTATAATGTTGGGTATTATTTACTTATGCTGCTTTATAAATGAAGTCATATATTATTTCAAAGAGGCGTACGAATTGTAATCCTAACGAAAGCACGTTTATTCAGTAGTCGTCGATGCAGCATGCAATTCTCGACAGCCGGCTTCGATTATAATGACAATTGAGATAATAAATCACGAGGGTTCGCCAGGGGTGTCGAGAGATAGGAAAAAGAAAAAGAGAGAGAGAAAGAGAGAAAAAGAGATGTAGGAAGGCGAAGGGGATGCCAGGGGGGAAAAAAGAGAGTGCAGGCGGCGGAAGGTGCAATATGCGGGTCTCGATCCGCGTTAACAAATGTCTCTATCCCGTGGCAACGTGTTTCTGTATACGGTAACCCCCCCCGATAGGCCGTAAAAATCGTAGACTGGGGTAGATCCTCCGGCACGACACACGACATTAATTCGTCGCCCTGCGTGTTACGTTTTCGCTCGTATAGAATACGAGTGAAAACGCACCGGGGAAAGCCATGATTATCGCGTCGCTGCGTTGAGAAATGGGAAAATTATGCTCCCGGCTTTAAGAGGTACCATCGCAGCTCGATCTCCGATTGGCCTGGCAGTTTATTAGAACGCTCGTAATTGCTCGTGAGCCACGGGGTTAATAATAAGAAGCTGCGCACGTGAGTGTGCAAGCATCTCGCTATGGCGAAGCGATTTTACGACTTAGAGGTGTGCGAGTAGTTGGGTGAATGTTTTACGTCCACGTGAAGTTGGCCCGTTGCGTTTGGAAGCTCGGCTGATGTCGGGTGTTCGAGAAGCGGGATTTGATGTGTTTAATTAATTTCACCGATGTAGAAGTACGTTATGAGGAAACTTCAATTCGGCACTTAAGTTCTCACCCCCCCCCCTTTCTACACACTTTTGTTATTTTTATACCAAGAGAAATGTTTAACCGTGACGCATGACATAAATTAGTCTTCACTTCCGCAAAGTTGATATTTGCATTTGAAAGTTCAGTCGATGCCGCGTGTTTGTATTAGAAATGTTGTATTAATTCGTTACCAAAAGTTTTCAGAAACTCTAACTTGTGTGAAAATAAGGTCTTCTCACGTTTGAGAATTCGGATATAATGCGTGTTTGGGATGCTTTGTTATTCCAACTTGAGGGATATCTGCCTCGCGTGCTTAATTAGATAAGAGCAAGAGCTTAACATGCTAAACATTGTGGCGAACATGATGTTCGATTGATCGAACAAGTAGCGTCGGATGTTAAAATCGAAAGGTTACACCGCGATAACGAATAAAAATGTCAATATCTCAAGATATCGATCACGTTGTCAGTGCTGCTGTCGGTCGGGTGTCCGGTAAACGCCAGAACACTCGTGTTCACCATCTGCCTTCGTTCCTCGGGAATGCGCATCCCGTTCCGAGGATTACGTATTAGCGCGCCCGGCGTCCTTACAAACGAGTTGAGCCACACGCCGCAACTTTGTAGTCGCGACAGCGCAGGATGGGCATTCCGGTTCTTCGTTCCCACCTCCTCCATCCAAGCTGGACCGCGAGTCGGCGAACCGGTTGCTCCTCTTATCGCCACAAATTCGATAAATCCTCTGGGAATCGGCCGACGTCCTCGATTGCGCTACGCATCCATGGGCTTATTTAACAGGAGAAAAAGGCGAAGGTCGAGTCTTGTAAGACCGCGAAAACGACACCAGGGTTCACTCAGGCCCGCGCATCGACGTGAGAAGCAATTACCGTGGCGTCGTAACTCATCGATCCCATGCCACGTGTAATCACGAGTGCAATCATGGAAATAAGCGGTCGGTTGATTGGAGCAATTAAAGAAGTTCCATCTCTCTTTCGGTCTCATAGGCGATTCGAGTGGGAAGTATCACAAAACAGTGAGAATAAATTTGTTAATGTTCGAATATCTACAAGTGAATAATCGATAATTTGATTATTAATTTTCTGTAGCCGCAACTAAATTTCTTTTGGCGTTCTAATAATTCCTCGAATGTTATTAGAAAAAATTATTGTTAATGTAAACATACAGTTAGTAGGAGTATTAACTATATTAGTGTCATATATATCTTAGAGATTAGTTTCGTACAAACACCAACTGAACTTAATGAACTTTAACTTGTAAGAACATCTCCTTATATCTTCTTCTTTTATCTGTATTATAGCCAATGTTACTTTAGAAAAATTATTTAGAAAAAAACACGAAACCAATTAAACTATGGTTAGAGTTAATTAAGCATCGTTGAGAAAATCGTAGCTAGATTTAGCTGAGGCTATTATGCTTCTGTTGAACAATCGATGAAGTTTATGCGATCGCAGGAAGCTCTTCCATTAGCGTAAAATATTATATTGTAAATTTAAAACATTATGGGATATTTAAAGATGCAAAATAATTTATTTTGCTTTCGACGAAATTTAATGAAATTATTACGTCGTGTAAAGAACATTAAATCAAGTTTTTTTTTAAGATATTGTAAAATATTTGAATATTTCTATTATTATCTATTTATTAGAAATTAACACATTTTTATACATATCAATATTTTATGTCTATTATTTTAAAATTTATTATTTTATTGATCAATATCAATATCAGTTAGGTACAACATTGTGATAACTTCCTTTATTAAATCGCCCTTAAGGCGAGCGTTTATCCGTGCAATTTGGCATACCCATGTACGGCGAATTGGCGAAACGTCTAGGCGAGATTTCGACGGGAATCGTGCGAAAATTAGAACGGATTAATTGAACGCAACTCTGTCGAAAGTTGCTGCTAATCGAGTGAGGCTAGCTTAAAGGGCCGAACGGTGATGAAGGTAATCGCCCATTCTGCCGGCTAATGTAAGTAGCGATTTAGCGTACTCGAAACCGATAGAATTAAAATACGCATCGATTTAACATTGATTCAGCCAAATTAGCATTTCAGTATAATTCCCTTATCTGTAAAATGCCACTGTATCCGATGTTTCGATTTGTTAGGTATACAAAAGAGCTTCAATTACTCGATTACAATCTAATTGATGAGTAATACAACTCCTTATAAATTTTAAACAATATATATAAAAGAAATATTTTATAAGCTTCTATTTTTTTACATTCTATTTAAAAATTAAACTAAATACAGATCTGAAAATAATTTTGTTGCACTATCAAATTAATTACTAATAGGAATCTTAAGCATGAACAATATTGCAAAAAGTTTTGATATTTTATGAATTATTTTAAGCGTCTCACATAATTTAATGGTCCAACAAAATTATTTTTAGATCTGTTGTATCTAGCAAAATTTTTATAATATTTCAGCAAAACTATTTTTTCGTGTAAAAACTGAAGTCTATTTCTTATTCAAAATCTCAAAAATGTATTACAAGTATATATATATATATATAGTAATAACATTTTTCAACATATTTCTATATTAAATAAAAGTACAATTAATCAAATCTGAAATTATCGGTTAACTCGTTTGCTTAATTGTTGAATACGCATGCAAATAGTTTTACGAACATTTATACTTTGGGGATTATTGTTGTATGGTTTTTCCTAGACACTCTGTGTAATGCAAATGCCACAGCTATGCAGTGCAATGAGTCACGATATAATCAACGATCTGTTACAAAGTGGTACATCGGCGTTACTGGCATGACAATGCGACTCTGCACGAATCGCGCCGGCACGATTATCACTCGTGAGAGAGATAAAACGAGAGTAAAAGAGTACTAGAAGGACGAAAGAGAGGGAGAGAAAAAAGAGAGAGAGAGATAAACAGATAAATCGACATGTATGTATAGAAGCGGCACGATCATCGAGGTTGATGGGATTTTTTGCGGTGTGTCACACCTCACAATTTTCACAAGGGCTTGCTGTAATCATTGTTTATCGCTCCGAACGCGCGCGGTTTATTCTTACCATGGAAGCCTCAGTAAATACATCGCCGGTTAATTAAACATTTAGTCCTTCATTTCGTTACACGTTAATCGCGATGACACGAAGGAAAGTTCGGACACCTCGGCATGAGACTTTGTTTTTAATGTATCGAGTAGAATATAAATTAGATCTTCATTTGTAGTAACAATACATCTAGTTAATCCTTGAAATTAAAACTAGTAGAAAATAATAAAATAGCAGAATAAAAATGTAATTTTAGTATCACAACGGAATCATGATTTTTAGAATTACGACTGTTCGACGATCAAATTCTCTCTGAAGTGTCATACATATTTCGAAGATTTTTTCGCGCTGAATACGATGCCGTTGATAGAATTTGTGTAGCACGTCAATATATTTTGAATAAATTGGAGTAAAATGGGCAAAAATAGGTTCTGATTATTTTCAACACTTTTTTATGGTAAAAATTTGTTTCTAAATAAAATCTACAGCATTTAAAAATATAATTTAATAGTTTTTAAATAAATTTCAATTCATGATTTATGTGACTTATTTTCATCAAGTTATGATTGTTTAAATTTTAGACTTTCTATATAATTACACAATTAAGAACAAAAAATTAAGAAAAAAATCATTTTTCTCTTTGAAGTGCTATTTTTTTCTTCGATAGATGCCCCGAAGATTTTTTTGCTGAACACAATGCCGTTGGTAGAATTTGCATAGTATGTCAAGAGAGTAAATTGAAGTAAAATGGGTTTAGGGTTATTTTTAAAACTTTTTTTTACGGTAAAACCAAAAACTTAATTTTAAATAAAGTCTACAGCACCTAAAATCTATGATTTAAGAGTTTTCAAATAAATTTTACATGATCGCGTAGGTACGATTTTATTTTCATCATTATGGTTAAATTTTAAACTTTTTATATAATTAAGTAGTCCAGCAAAAAAATCATGTTTTCTTTTTGAAATATTAGTTCCTCTTCGATAGTAGATACTTCGAAGATTTTTTTCTCTTGAACACGATGCTGTTATCAGAATTTGCATAGCACAGCAGAATTTTTAGTAAATTGGAGTGAAATAGACTAAAACTACCCCAATTTACTAGTACATTCTAATTTACTAAAAATCCTGATGTACATAATTTCTGATAACATGATGTCTAACACAAAAAACTTCGGGATATGTAGTATAACTTTAAAAAGAAAAAAATATTTTTTTTTTGTTGAACTTTAATATTCAATAAATCTGAAATTTGAACAGCCATAACTTGATGAAACAAAGTTGTGGCCTAACCATGAACGAAAATTTGTTTGAAAGTACTTTTATATATTGTAGATTTTATTTAGAAATAAGTCTTTGCAAAAAATTGTTTTTTGTCGAAGTTTTCTCATTTTTGTTTGTAAATCGTGATATATAGGAAGTTACCGTAAAAACAGTCAAAGTGTTCTCATCAACGTTAGACGTGCTTGCGACGTGCCTGCGACGTGCCTGCGACGTGCCTGCGACGTCATCGTGGGGTTTTATCACCGGTCGCAGTTGGTGCGTTTGCAATTGGAGAACGCGACTGCGATGCAATTCCGGTGATGCGGTGCGCTAAAGTGCGCGTGCGATTGTGCGCCGACGATCCGCAGATAGCGATCTGGGAATCTCGAGTGTCTATGGCTAGCCGTCTCCGGATGTATGGACCGTACGCGAAATGAGCAGCCGCGGTCGGTGCGGTTCGCCGGGTGTCTAAGGTTCGACGTGTCCGACGATTCCTTCGGTTGCGTTACACGTCGTTTCAAAGAAGATTGCCTCGCGATCTAAGAGAACGAAATATTAGAGAAAGCTTATATCATGTAGTCACGTGCAGTGTATATCAATGTTTAGAAACATATTTAGAATTGTATTAATTACGAGCTAATTAACTATTTTAACAATAGGGTGATATAATGGCAATGAAATCGCGATATGATATTTTGCGAAGCAAATAGCGTAATAATTGTGGAGGCAACAATAGTATACCCGAGAATTATTGAAATACGCTGGTATATAATAGAATATTATATTGTGATAATTTCAGATCAAACGTAACTAATATATACCTACGTTTAGAGTAATTGAATATTAGAAACAAGATCTAATCATGTTAATGTTTAATGTTAATTTAATCGAATTTTATTATCTAAATATTATGTAAAATTTAGAGAAAATTTACCTCAAGTTAAAAATTATATAGCATTTATGTGCAATTCTTTAACAAAATCAATTTAACTTATGAATAAATAGGCAATCAAACGTTTATTATTAAATGTTTTACTTTTCTTTCATTATTGTATACATTTTCGCTTATATAGCTTGTCATAAACATAGAATGCGTACAATTGATTTAGGAGATATTTTCTTACATCCTTGTTCAATATATCTACTCGATTATATTTCTTGTGCAATCTTTATAACGGCATGTTTGTTCTGGAATATTATAGATAGCATTAACTTAAATACCACCGATTCCAACACATAATATAATTTTAATCGGGATTTACATTGCAAAATCTTAATCAAGGTAAACTTTCTTATCTTCTCTATCAGCGAGAGATTCACAAGAAGTTACGCTGAGTTCTCCTGTATTCTGTAATCGTAGTCCGATTAACAAGCAATTCGCTGTCGTAGAGCATGTATATCTAGCTGAACATTCCAAGGTTTGAGGTCCATTCAATGTAGCCCAAGATCGACACGCATACCCACGCTTGCGGTATTACGCGATCAAATCTCGCAGTAATTCCCTCCTGCCACGATAATCTTTGTATAGACATGTACGATGGGATCTCAAACGAGACAATTCCTCCTTGTCTCCTTTTGATTTTTCTCGTTATCGCTCATGTGGAGTACATCAAGATACGAATTTTTCATTGTTTATTGCTACTATCAAAAATCAAATTCAGATGGTAACAATTCGGATCGGCAACGATAATTTTTAAGGCAAGATAAGGCAATTTTTAGGCGAGCTTTCATTTAATGGAAACGGCTAGAGTCTAGTGATACTCCAGCTAGACAGGGAACCATTTGCGGCCTCTCGTAAGAAAGACACATGCGAGTACACCTCTGAAGACACAATAAGGTAATTGAATTCGGTATCGATGATCGATAGCTTCAGACGACGCAAGCCCCCACTCGTGGTCTCTCGGTAACGTCGTCAGAAAGAATTGAAGCAACCGACGCGTCGCGTCGCCCACGCAACGCTCCGAGATGAGATTTATTTCAGAAAGCGTCCCACTCGCGTAAAAAGGAATGACAGGAACGCCGTCGAGGGTAAGTTGAACTTTCGACGTCCTACGAATTCTCCCAATAATACGAGTCGTCGAAAGAATGATGTAGACGGGAAACAGGAGACAGAATTATTGTCTTCATCTCAAGTTATCTCTAGTAGTAATCGTTGAATTATTGGCGATCTGATTATTATCAGTATGCGATTTATTGTCATATTCCACTTTTCTTTCCGAATAATCCTCCTTAATAATGCTTAAACGTTTGGAAATCTCTTTGGAAATCGAACTTTTAAATTAATTTTCTCAAGACTTTGCAGAAAACTTTGCAGAAAACTTTGCAATGATATCTGTATATATAGAAGATTAAATCTATATTAAACGAATGAAAGGACTTGCTGAGAATACTATATAAGTATAGAAAAGATTTAAAACTTAGGAAACTCAATATACGAAACTGAGAATATTTCGTTCTCTTTAAAGTGACACAATTAAAAAAAAATGTAATTTTCGAGTTACCATGAATGAGTTAGGTAAAGATTAGTCTATCAATCATAAAAAATGGATTAACTTAACTTCACAATTCATCTGTCAAATAGCACTTGTGTCATTCTTAAGATTTTTAAAGAGATTATAATATATATATTTTTTACAAAATTATATTTTGAGTTTTATCATTTTTGTGAATGAAAAGGAAAGTCTTCTATAGATATCATTTAAAGGAAAAACAGTTTTGGTGATGAAAATTTGAAGAAGAAATTGTTTTATTTCAAATTTAGTTATTTTAAGCTTATCAAAGTAAATGTAAACTGTCAGTGATATTTCAAGTTATGTCATTTTTTGATAAATTATTCCGGATTTGTTATATAATTTAGGATATGAAAATCGTCACAACTCAAAAAGAGTGATTTTTGTTCTTTTAATTGTAAAGCAAAAATAACATTGAATATTTTTAAGAGTATATGTTTTTATTATTTGACAAGTTAATAATTTTCTGTCAAGTTAAAAAAAATCTTTTTCTTTTTTTCTGAAAAACTTTAAGTTTAGTCGTGTATTTTTGAAACAAGGGAATGATTTAATAATTTGAATATTTTAGAATCTCTGAGAAAATTTTTTAAAATATTCCCTTCATTTTTAAATAAATTTAAAGATATTAGAAAAGACACAATTTATAATATATTTATACTATACGAAAAAAATCTCTAACTTTAATCTTTTCATTATTTTTGCGATATACTAATTGATGTTGAGTCTCGCTTCCTGAAAACCTAATTAATTTCTTGTAGCTTTTTGACGCGAAAAAGGGAGCGTGCAGGAAAATTCGTAACAACATAGACACGCATTTCGTTTTATACGCGTTTCGCAATTGCTTGATGTAAAAACGGCGAGCATAGCTGGTATTAGTAACTCTTCATCCCTGTCAATGGCGGCGTCTCGGCGTCGAGAGCAGAGCTGTCGATCTTAATACACGTCTTTGATCATCGGCGGCGCGACTCTTCGATCTTTTGGCGGTCGCATAAATCGCTGCCGCGCGGAAAATCGTGCGCTTCGCGAGCCGCGTCAAACGTAATTCGAGCCGACTATCGCGTCTACGGTGATAAATACCGTATGATAAATTTTCATTCCGCGTGATTCACACGTACGTACGCGTACACGCCGGTTGCACGGTCCGCTGCAACGGTTCATCAACGCGCGGTGAATACGACGTATTTAAGGTCGTTCGCGCCCTTCATCTCTCTCATCCTCTTCATCTTCCTCCTCTCCACTCTCCGCGTCTCTTCGTTCGAATAGATGTGCCGCGTGCATGCGAAGTCCCTTTCGTGCCTTAAAAGTCGCATCGAGAAAATGGGATCGCCGACTAAATAGACTACCAAAGTTCTCTTGATGGATTTACTCCAAAAAGAATAATGTGTATGTATGTGTGTATAATTTTTTACATAATAATAAATTTTCCTTATATATCTTTAAGTATTCTTCAGTTGAAATTTGCAACAAAATCAAAGGATACGTCATATTTCTCTTACGAATCTTTGTAAATTAAAGATATGCATTTTTTATTTGTATTCAGAGTCTATCTTCCATTTTGAGGAAACTTTTTTACACCGATTTTATATGATGAATTTTATTTTACTGCGATTGCTTTTATGTACAATGATAATACGAAGAGATAACTTGTAGTAAAAAGATATGGTGAACGTCAAAATATAACTCGCAATCTCGTAATTTAATTATTTTGCGCAATCGTAGGAAACAAGAAAATATTTTTATTTCTTCTAATATTTTAATTGAGATTTCATCCTCAAGTATTTGCTAGTAAAAGCGGATGATGATGCAGCCAATTACACGCGAAAAATAATAATCAAAATATTGTGTTCTGATTCGCGCTATTGTTTGCCATATAAATGCATCTATGTGAAAGCTTTTCTCTCATAATTTCAAGCTATTTGTGTAAAATTTGTCCATTTTACGATATATTTTGTATAAAAACTGTAATTCTTTGCAATGCGAACGCACATATCGTAATTCGTGGGAATTCATTATTGTATTGTGAAAAAAAATTAGCGAGAATTTAATATAATTCTTTTTATCTTTACCAAATATAATAGTTATTTGCACATCGCAATAAACGCCTTTAATTTCATAAATTGAATGAATATTGTATAAAATGAATATTGTACAAAAAATATAAATTACATTAGTCGAATAATATGTATATCAAAATGACATGTAGTATTTGATTTATAACATAAACCTTTTTTATTTCTTTCTTATATATTATGAAGTTGTTGGCTTCGTGTGATAAAATTGCTTATATTGGGTGCAGCATTCAGTTCTACAACTGCTCACTGAACGCTCAGTGAGCTCTTGCATCTGATTGGCATATTTCGTTAGAACTAAAAATATAGACCAAATAGATATAAGAGAGAGTTCACTGAGCGCTCAGTGAGCGGTCATAGTACTGAATGCACCCAATGTTTTATCAGACAATATCTATGTACATAATTAAATAATTGATTATTATTTCATACACAGAAAAAATATGTTAACAGCATTAGCTAACAGTAATCTAACTGAAAATAATTTTGTTGATTCAATGAGAGTATTAATGAAACAGACACGCTAAGCTCTTGTAATAAAATGTTAATATTTATTTTACTAATACTGTTATACGACATTTTTTTCACGCGAAAGTAACAATAAAATATAAGATTTTTCTCCAAATTCAACGCAAACTTTATAAAATTTTATATATCATTTCTCAAAATACCCAACAAGCGTCAACCGTAACTTATCAGTATTACGTAAAGGACCAATAAGCCGTTTCGATGCAGCTGCCGCTCGACCGCAGGGACAGGAGACAGATAGCCGTCGGACTTCCGTTTACCCGCTAAATCCTCGTCGTCCGCAGTTTACCTGTAGACAATCCTTGGATTGTTTACATTGTTTCCCATTACCCCGTCGCTAATGAGATCCGTCAAGCGTGCGGAATACGGTGCATTTTCGCGCTATCGTCCACGAGCCGATCTCGCGCCGGATAACGATGCGGCATGCAGCCGCACGATGCATCTCCACAATGCAGATCCGCCAATCGTCGTGGTGCTGTTAATGACCGCTGCATTGAAACAAGCCGCAATTTTTGGTCAATGTTTTTATCAATGGCAATCTTCCTTCGCGACTTCTCGCGCCTTCGCTTATTTCGCGCACGACTCTCGGTAACGGTTAAATGGAGGAGCTACGGTAGGGAACAAAATGCAACTGGACGACACGTTGTAATGCAGTATGTCCTGGATGCATTAAGCCTGTCGTACCTGTCGCGGGAGCGTCGCAAACGGCCGATTAATCCGGGATAAGAATCCCCTCGTGTAAACGGATTGAGAAGCGATGCGGACTCCTCGGACCACTTCCTCCATCTGCAGCGCCGTGAGGATAGGGCCGAGGGTAAGGACCTTCTCTCTCTCTCGAGTTCCAAAGTGTAACGGATGGGATTAAAGCCAGCGACAGACTAGATGCAACCGCAGTGATGGCTTCGACCGATCCTGTCTTGACATTCGACTGCGAACTATTAGAGAGAAGTTGACAGATAAAAAGCGATGTCATTTAGGTTCGATTTCGATATTTGACAGTGCGAGATAGGTTCTTTATAACGATCGATTCATCACTTTTAACTTTCCAGTTTTGAGTTACATACATCGATTGTTTCATTTTGTAGTTGATAGATAATGTGTGTGTGTGTGTGTTTTAACAAATTTAATTATTCCCTAAATCAGCAAGTATTTAGCATTAATAATTCAATAATTAAGCAAACTAAAACCATTAATATACTATGTTATCCATGCAAAACTTAATCACGCGTAAATATCACAATATAGATATTAATACGAGCTACTTCTCAATAATCAAAGCTATCAAATATATTTTATCAATAATGAAATTTTCGTGTGTTCTTGTTCATTTAGCTATTATATAGCACACTACTTTTCCGCGGTAATATCGACCTGTTGAAGAAAGAAACGAATCCTGGGGTTGATCGTTCGTTTCTTTTCCTATGAAGACGTTTCGGCGACGTTGGACCGAAAGCCGATCGCAGATGCAACAAATTGCACCCGTACTCACTCAACGGCGTTAAGTTGCGCGGCTCGCTTGTTATCGCTCGCACGTCCATTAACATCCACTCTGGTTGCGGGTGCGCAGCAAAAAAGAAGGTAAAAAAAAGAAAGAGAAAACAAGAAGAATAAAACAAAAATAAAAACGAGGAAGGGCTCGAGTCTGGACTTCGCCTGTAACAAGGTTTCGCATCGATATCCGACGTTGTTATCGATCTCGGGGCAGTTAAAGCGTGAAGCCCCGGACGGATCGGACCTTAAGTGATAAAACATTGCCCGGAAATGTTGCTGTCCGCCCGGCGCGGCCCAACGTGTCCATTAACGTCTTCAACGACTGCCCAGGCCCCACCGGACCCCGGACTCGACAGCAAAAAAGGCCGCATTCCCTGCCGCTTGCAACAAGGTTGTGGCCGCAACGACGTCGCAAGCGGCAGGCGGCCGCGCTGTCGTTTTTGTCCGCGGGAATCATCTTTATCCTTAAGGCGGGCCTGCCGTGTCAAACCTGTTGACCGAAACCAGTCAGTTAAGCTCTCGCGATAGAGCGGTTTGGGCTGTTTCGAGAGAGCTTGCTCTCCTTCCGCTTGCTTTCTCTCTCTCTCTCTCTCTCTCTCTCTCTCTCTCTCCTCTCTCTCTCTCTCTCTCTCTCTCCTCGCGCCCACCTCTGATCTCATCATATTTGAATGCAGAACTGCATTGCGCAACATATTTCGTACACTGTGCTGAGAAAGATCCTTTCGAATGATTCTTCAAATGAACTTCATTATGTATCTTCCTCTTAATCTGTGATCGTCGTCCATGTATCCACTTCAAGAATGTACTACTTAGTGTAAAGTTTAAAATGATGAAACCCAAAGTAATCATGACCTACGAATTTTTCTAACGTGCTCGATAAAATGATATGAATAATCCTATGAATTTTCGAGAAAGACGAGAATATATTAAACCTTATAAAGCAAATGTTTGGATAACGACAGTTACTCGAGTTCATTATGAGTAATTACTTAAAGTCATAGTATAGTTATAGGTCCGATATTAATGTAAATTTAGAATTATAAGAGATATTGTACGAAAATTGAAAATAAATTTTTTTTTTGAAATAAGAATTCCCGCGAATCTTATACGTAAAACAATTATCATATATGATGTGAATAATTTTTTAAATACCGAATCTTTTTTATTCGATAACAAAATAACTATTATTGCATATAGAAAAAATCTACGAATATAAAGAAATTTATACGATGTTAATTATTTTTCTTATAATAATAATTACATAATAAATTTTGCTTTATAAAATCTTTTATCCAATTTTGATTTAAACGTGCATTGTTTTCCATTTATGTAAATAATCTGACATTTCTTATTAACAATTAAAAGAAAATTTTGTCTCACAAGAGAATAGAAATATAAACGTTCACGTAAACATTTCTTTTAGAAGTTTGCTAAATACGAAGCACATTCTTATCAAATCGCTATTTTCAAGATGAAACGAAGAAGCCTGTTCTTATTCTCTTCGCGCGCAGTACTTTTTTTATCACTTTTGCGACGCTTTATCGCATCGTCGCCACGACGCTCGACATCGTCCGTAAGGTGATGGAATTTCTTTATGGTAGAGAAGAGCAGAATCTCTGTGGAAGTTAATCGCGGCGTAACTCTCAGGAACGCTGAAAAATTCGGTGGACAACGAGGATGTTTCGTCGTTGCTCAACGGAAACGATGCAACCCTCCACCCTTAGAGAGCTTGCGTTATCCGATACTCGATGAGACGAGCAACACGATCTCCTCGAGACGCGGTAATCTTATTAAATAGGGCCTCCCCTTGTTTTACGATCTTTTTGCGCGGACTTTAGGCTTTAAGCTTGTAACGTCTTGCTGGTGTTGCTGCTGCTGCTACTTCGACGTACATGTCGCCATATATAGATGCGGGATCAAAGAAGAATCCCGTTTCGTTGCGATATTGAGCGCAATGACACTGCAGAGCGAATGTCCAATTATTCGCACGAATGAAACGTATATCACGCCTTGAGATTTTATAATACTAATAAAATAATCGTTTATATATGATAGAATTAAGAACTGAATATATATCTATATATATGTAGATATATATTCGGTTCTTAATTCTATCATACTATATATATATATATATATATATATATTAGGTGTTGGAATTAATTCGTAGCGTTTTACAAGTGATGGGAACTTTCATTAATGTATTTTTTAATGCTCATGTGAAATAAATAACATTCTTTCATTAAAAAACGCTACGAATTAATTCCAACACCTAATATATATATATATATATATATATATATATATATATGTGTGTGTGTGTGTGTGTTATATTTTATAAAAAAATGTATAATTATTTTAGATAATACATAATTATCTTATATCTATAATTAAATAATGAGTTCAAAATTCAATGCCTACAAAAATTATATTTTCATAATTGTATGATTACTATTATATTATTTTTCAGCAAACTGCATGCGTTCATATAGCAATTATTTTCTTAGTAAAAATAAATTTGTATAAAATTTTAAAGTTTTATTTATATAGAAAAATATATAATTATTTTATCTAAATATTAAATAACTCTCCTTTTATTTAAATTATGTAAAAGGAGAATTATTTAAAAATAACATCTGTAATAAATAAATTAAAATCCAAATTAAAACTGAGTAAAAAAATAACTTATAATAATTAATTTAAAAAATAATTGCTATATGAACGCATGCTGTGTGCATGCGTTCATGCAAAATAATCATACGATTCATGAAAAATAATTCATGAAAAATAATCATACAATTACGAAAATATAATTTTTGTAAGCATTGAATTTTGAACCCATTATTTAATTAGATATAAAACAATCATGCATTACCTAAAATAAAAAATTTAAAGTATTATTTAAATTTTATACAAATCTATTTTTGCTAAGATCTTTAGAGAATATATATAATTATTTTAGAATTACATATTTTACAAAAAAAATGTATAATTATTTTAGATAATACATAATTATCTTATATCTATAATTAAATAATGGGTTCAAAATTCAATGCTTACAAAAATTATTTTCATAATTGTATGATTATTTTTCAACAAACTGCATGCGTTCATATAGCAATTATTTTCTTAGTAAAAATAAATTTGTATAAAATTTTAAAGTATTATTTATATAGAAAAAATATATAATTATTTTATCTAAATTTTAAATAACTCTCCTTTTATCTAAATTATGTAAAGGGAGAATTACTTAAAAATTACTTCTGCAACAAATAAATTAAAATCCAAATTAAAACTGAGTAAAAAAATAACTTATAATAATTAATTTAAAAAAAATTGCTATATGAACACATGCAGTGTGCATGCGTTCATGCAAAATAATCATACGATTCATGAAAAATAATTCATGAAAAATAATCATACAATTACGAAAATATAATTTTTGTAAGCATTGAATTTTGAACCCATTATTTAATTAGATATAAAACAATCATGTATTATCTAAAATAAAAATTTTAAAGTATTATTTAAATTTTATACAAATCTATTTTTGCTAAGATCTTTAGAGAATATATATAATTATTTTAGAATTATATATTTTATTAAAAAATGTATAATTATTTTAGATAATACATAATTAGCTTACATCTATAATTAAATAATGGATTCAAAATTCAATGCTTATAAAAATTATATCTTTACAATTGTATGATTATTTTTCAGCAAACTGCATGCGTTCATATAGCAATTATTTTCTTAGTAAAAATAAATTTGTATAAAATTTTAAAGTATTATTTATATAGAAAAAATATATAATTATTTTATCTAAATTTTAAATAACTCTCCTTTTATCTAAATTATGTAAAAGGAGAATTACTTAAAAATTACATCTGTAACAAATAAATTAAAATCCAAATTAAAACTGAGTAAAAAAATAACTTATAATAATTAATTTAAAAAAAATTGCTATATGAACACATGCAGTGTGCATGCGTTCATGCAAAATAATCATACGATTCATGAAAAATAATTCATGAAAAATAATCATACAATTATGAAAATATAATTTTTGTAAGCATTGAATTTTATCTATTATCTAAATTATGTAAAAGGAGAATTACTTAAAAATTACATCTGTAACAAATAAATTAAAATCCAAATTAAAACTGAGTAAAAAAATAACTAATAACCATTACTTTAAAAAATAATTGCTATATGAACGCATGCAGTTTGCTGAAAAACAATCATACAATTTTGAAAATATAATTTTTGTAAGCATTGAATTTTGAACCCATTATTTAATTAGATATAAAACAATTATATATTATCTAAAATAATTATACATTTTTTAATAAAATATATAATTCTAAAATAATTCTAAAATATATAATTCTAAAATAATTATATATATTCTTTAAAGATCTTAGTAAAAATAAATTTGTTTAAAATTTTTAAATATTTAAATTTTATACAAATTTATTTTTGCTATTATAAAATTTTCTTTAGAGAGTATATATAATTATTTTGGAAAAAATATAGTACTTTATCTAAATTTTTAATAACTCTCCTTTTATCTAAAATCTAAATTATGTAAAAAGAGAGTTACTTAAAAATTACTTAAAAATTTTACAAATTTATTTTCGCTAAGATCTTCTTTAAAAAATATGTATACAATAATTATTTTAGAGAATATATAATTACCTTAGAGAATGTATATAATTATTTTATATAGAATTACTTTATATAATTATTTTATAGAATATAGAATTATTTAAATCATTTTATTTAACAATGATTTAAAAATAATCATTTTCAAATTATTGTCAAATAAAATGATTTAAAAACTAGCGAAAAAAGGTTAATATTACACAAATAAAAAATAATATTTACCGCCAGGTTGCTCCATCAGTGCCCGATGTCTCTCCCAGACCTCCACCTCCTCTCAGAATATGCACAGGACACTCGCGTAAAACACTCGCGAATACACTGTAATCGCGCGCGGACTATAACTTGAGTCCAATAACTAGAACGGCACTCGCGAAACGCGCGACTCGACGAACCGGCTGCGGTTCGTTCATTTTCAAGTAAATCGGCGACGTTAGATTCCCCGTTGGATTTTTACACGAAGCGAATGATTTTACTCAATATCTAAAAATTTATCTAGATATATACATTCAGACATATCCGAAAATTTTTAGATATTTGAGGAAAATCATTCTTTTCGTGTAAAATATCCTCTGGGTACTGAGCCCCCTCACCACGTCAAGGTATACCCGTGAGAGGAAAGATAATCTGAAAAATGTAATAAATAGCTATATTACTATGCTATTATTGCAATCGGTTAACTTTTAGAAACGAATATCACGTCTGTAATCCGTTATCATTGCGAAAAAGTCAAAGCAGATAAAAGGGCTGAATCTTTTATTTATTCATAGATAATGTCTGTAAGATATGATTAGAAGAAATGTTTCTTTTATTAATTGTTCCAAAGTTACGGTTAATTTTTTAACGGATCGTAACGAAAGATGCACAAAAACAAAATTAATTAAATTATTAAACTGTATTAATTGTATTGAAAGCAGGAATTGCGACTTTTTTGCGATTTTATGAGAGTATTCATATCAACGTTGCTTTTCTATGACTCGTGTGATACCGTTCGTACAAACAAGTAGCCGTGTCGCGTACTGCTCCTTTTCACATTTCTTTTTGAAACATATAATAATCGCAAAAAGTACTAGATATAATACGAAATATTATATTTTATGAATATTCACATAATACGATTACTAGTATGAATAATTATTCATAAAGTATAATACAACGTTTCGTATTGTATTAGACATTCTTCGCGAAAAAGATTTCAAAAAGTAATGTGAAAAAAAGCTGCGACACGGCTACGTTGTTTGTACGAGCTTCGGTAAGGGAATAATAACTGCGCGATAACTAAGCGTAAACATGACGCGCCGTTCCGTGCCACCTTGTATCATCCCCAACCGAAGGTCACGCGCCACCGTCTAACTGTCGAAATACTAACATTAATGCCTATTACAAAATCAGTAAAATAATCTATTCACTACGTTTTAATATTCTTCGATGAATATTACACGATGCTTTATTGTACGATTTACGTTTTATTTCGTTACGCACACAACTCATCTATATTTTAGGCCGGTATTCATAGTCAGGGCTTATATTCAAGACCGTCTTAAGTATAATTTTAAGAAGTCACGAATCAGAGATCCGTATTAACATCGTAAGACATTACTTAAGACAGTCTTGAAATAAGAACGGACTATGAATACCGTCCTTAAATATCTGATTAATATATTTGTAAATGTGTAATATATGATATCTATTTATATCCATTATTATATTTAGTCCAAATTGTTTCATAATTTAAAAAATGTTTGCGTTTATCTTTACTTAAAGAATGTACATTATTAATCTTATTATTAATCTTTATTTGAACGTAAATCGTCAAAGAGAGTAATAAAGATTGAGATATAACTCTGGTACACACCTTAGTTTTGAGCAATATTACTATTTGAGCATCCTTATGTAATTAATTAACAGTTCGCGTCCGTGAATCTCTAATTTTCGTAGATTAATGCGCGAGCGCCTCACGCCACACGTCCGTCTTGCTGCGAAGTCGTCGAACGAAAAGGATGACGATCGACCACAGCGCCGCGCCCCCCCCTACGCCTTCGCCTCGCGACCCACCGCTTTTCGTCGCGCGTGACCCCCTTCCCCCCCGAGTTTTTCGCCAGATGTTATTTAGATTACATCCAACTCGCGTTTGAAAAATATTGAACGGTTAGTACAATTATTCAAGTATTTTATATGATTTTGACAAACGGATATCACCGTACATTTCGCGTTTTTTCTTTGTGGCACAATCCTATATTACTTGCATGGTTCTCTTAAATTAATTAGTAATTATTCGCGTGAGATATTTTTGATATTTTCAATAATTCTCAATTTTTATAATTCTTTTTAATGATCCATTCTTCAATAATGATTGATAAAATATTATATATATGTTCTTTATATAAAGATTAATGCAAATTTTCCTAATATCGTGAAACAATTTGTGCCGAATACAGCTTTAGCTAAGAGTATTAAACATCTTGTTAATCATTATTTAATTTTTCAGTTAATAAATTAATTTAAGACACTATTGTAACGCCGATCATGGCTCGATAAAATAACATACGAATTATTTAAAATAAAAAATAGAAAATAAGGTTCAGAAACTTATTTAAAATATAAAACCGTAGGAATATGTGCAAAAAGCTTGTTTAAAATAAAAAATATAAAATAGTTTCCGGAAACTTATATAAAATATTAAATAAGAAATAAGTCGGAAGTGTAGTTATTTAAAATAATGAATTAATACTAAATAACGCTTTTAATTTTTTTATTTAAATTACATTAATTTTCGTGGCTTTTGCAAGTAAATGAAAATTATTAAACGGTTCTTACGTACATTTTGACATCTTTAGAAAGTATTTGTAAAGTTGGATATTTATAACAAATTGTATATAAATTGTTATGATTAAATATAATTAACAAAATAAGAAGATTGTATTTTTTTATACAAAAATGTAAAACTCCGAAGCAAAAAATATTTAAAGGATAAATATGTTTTAATATCTTAAAATTGACATTCAAAACATTTTATAAATGGAATAATGTACATGTTTAAAAACATATATTATTATATATATTATATATGAAACATATTTATCCTTTAAATATTTTTTGCTTCGGAGTTTTACATTTTTGTATAAAAAAATACAATCTTCTTATTTTGTTAATTATATTTAATCATAACAATTTATATACAATTTGTTATAAATATCCAACTTTACAAATACTTTCTAAAGATGTCAAAATGTACGTAAGAACCGTTTAATAATTTTCATTTACTTGCAAAAGCCACGAAAATTAATGTAATTTAAATAAAAAAATTAAAAGCGTTATTTAGTATTAATTCATTATTTTAAATAACTACACTTCCGACTTATTTCTTATTTAATATTTTATATAAGTTTCCGGAAACTATTTTATATTTTTTATTTTAAACAAGCTTTTTGCACATATTCCTACGGTTTTATATTTTAAATAAGTTTCTGAACCTTATTTTCTATTTTTTATTTTAAATAATTCGTATGTTATTTTATCGAGCCATGATCGGCGTTACAATAGTGTCTTAAATTAATTTATTAACTGAAAAATTAAATAATGATTAACAAGATGTTTAATACTCTTAGCTAAAGCTGTATTCGGCACAAATTGTTTCACGATATTAGGAAAATTTGCATTAATCTTTATATAAAGAACATATATATAATATTTTATCAATCATTATTGAAGAATGGATCATTAAAAAGAATTATAAAAATTGAGAATTATTGAAAATATCAAAAATATCTCACGCGAATAATTACTAATTAATTTAAGAGAACCATGCAAGTAATATAGGATTGTGCCACAAAGAAAAAACGCGAAATGTACGGTGATATCCGTTTGTCAAAATCATATAAAATACTTGAATAATTGTACTAACCGTTCAATATTTTTCAAACGCGAGTTGGATGTAATCTAAATAACATCTGGCGAAAAACTCGGGGGGGAAGGGGGTCACGCGCGACGAAAAGCGGTGGGTCGCGAGGCGAAGGCGTAGGGGGGGGCGCGGCGCTGTGGTCGATCGTCATCCTTTTCGTTCGACGACTTCGCAGCAAGACGGACGTGTGGCGTGAGGCGCTCGCGCATTAATCTACGAAAATTAGAGATTCACGGACGCGAACTGTTAATTAATTACATAAGGATGCTCAAATAGTAATATTGCTCAAAACTAAGGTGTGTACCAGAGTTATATCTCAATCTTTATTACTCTCTTTGACGATTTACGTTCAAATAAAGATTAATAATAAGATTAATAATGTACATTCTTTAAGTAAAGATAAACGCAAACATTTTTTAAATTATGAAACAATTTGGACTAAATATAATAATGGATATAAATAGATATCATATATTACACATTTACAAATATATTAATCAGATATTTAAGGACGGTATTCATAGTCCGTTCTTATTTCAAGACTGTCTTAAGTAATGTCTTACGATGTTAATACGGATCTCTGATTCGTGACTTCTTAAAATTATACTTAAGACGGTCTTGAATATAAGCCCTGACTATGAATACCGGCCTAAAATATAGATGAGTTGTGTGCGTAACGAAATAAAACGTAAATCGTACAATAAAGCATCGTGTAATATTCATCGAAGAATATTAAAACGTAGTGAATAGATTATTTTACTGATTTTGTAATAGGCATTAATGTTAGTATTTCGACAGTTAGACGGTGGCGCGTGACCTTCGGTTGGGGATGATACAAGGTGGCACGGAACGGCGCGTCATGTTTACGCTTAGTTATCGCGCAGTTATTATTCCCTTACCGAAGCTCGTACAAACAACGTAGCCGTGTCGCAGCTTTTTTTCACATTACTTTTTGAAATCTTTTTCGCGAAGAATGTCTAATACAATACGAAACGTTGTATTATACTTTATGAATAATTATTCATACTAGTAATCGTATTATGTGAATATTCATAAAATATAATATTTCGTATTATATCTAGTACTTTTTGCGATTATTATATGTTTCAAAAAGAAATGTGAAAAGGAGCAGTACGCGACACGGCTACTTGTTTGTACGAACGGTATCACACGAGTCATAGAAAAGCAACGTTGATATGAATACTCTCATAAAATCGCAAAAAAGTCGCAATTCCTGCTTTCAATACAATTAATACAGTTTAATAATTTAATTAATTTTTGTTTTTGTGCATCTTTCGTTACGATCCGTTAAAAAATTAACCGTAACTTTGGAACAATTAATAAAAGAAACATTTCTTCTAATCATATCTTACAGACATTATCTATGAATAAATAAAAGATTCAGCCCTTTTATCTGCTTTGACTTTTTCGCAATGATAACGGATTACAGACGTGATATTCGTTTCTAAAAGTTAACCGATTGCAATAATAGCATAGTAATATAGCTATTTATTACATTTTTCAGATTATCTTTCCTCTCACGGGTATACCTTGACGTGGTGAGGGGGCTCAGTACCCAGAGGATATTTTACACGAAAAGAATGATTTTCCTCAAATATCTAAAAATTTTCGGATATGTCTGAATGTATATATCTAGATAAATTTTTAGATATTGAGTAAAATCATTCGCTTCGTGTAAAAATCCAACGGGGAATCTAACGTCGCCGATTTACTTGAAAATGAACGAACCGCAGCCGGTTCGTCGAGTCGCGCGTTTCGCGAGTGCCGTTCTAGTTATTGGACTCAAGTTATAGTCCGCGCGCGATTACAGTGTATTCGCGAGTGTTTTACGCGAGTGTCCTGTGCATATTCTGAGAGGAGGTGGAGGTCTGGGAGAGACATCGGGCACTGATGGAGCAACCTGGCGGTAAATATTATTTTTTATTTGTGTAATATTAACCTTTTTTCGCTAGTTTTTAAATCATTTTATTTGACAATAATTTGAAAATGATTATTTTTAAATCATTGTTAAATAAAATGATTTAAATAATTCTATATTCTATAAAATAATTATATAAAGTAATTCTATATAAAATAATTATATACATTCTCTAAGGTAATTATATATTCTCTAAAATAATTATTGTATACATATTTTTTAAAGAAGATCTTAGCGAAAATAAATTTGTAAAATTTTTAAGTAATTTTTAAGTAACTCTCTTTTTACATAATTTAGATTTTAGATAAAAGGAGAGTTATTAAAAATTTAGATAAAGTACTATATTTTTTCCAAAATAATTATATATACTCTCTAAAGAAAATTTTATAATAGCAAAAATAAATTTGTATAAAATTTAAATATTTAAAAATTTTAAACAAATTTATTTTTACTAAGATCTTTAAAGAATATATATAATTATTTTAGAATTATATATTTTAGAATTATTTTAGAATTATATATTTTATTAAAAAATGTATAATTATTTTAGATAATATATAATTGCTTTATATCTAATTAAATAATGGGTTCAAAATTCAATGCTTACAAAAATTATATTTTCAAAATTGTATGATTGTTTTTCAGCAAACTGCATGCGTTCATATAGCAATTATTTTTTAAAGTAATGGTTATTAGTTATTTTTTTACTCAGTTTTAATTTGGATTTTAATTTATTTGTTACAGATGTAATTTTTAAGTAATTCTCCTTTTACATAATTTAGATAATAGATAAAATTCAATGCTTACAAAAATTATATTTTCATAATTGTATGATTATTTTTCATGAATTATTTTTCATGAATCGTATGATTATTTTGCATGAACGCATGCACACTGCATGTGTTCATATAGCAATTTTTTTTAAATTAATTATTATAAGTTATTTTTTTACTCAGTTTTAATTTGGATTTTAATTTATTTGTTACAGATGTAATTTTTAAGTAATTCTCCTTTTACATAATTTAGATAAAAGGAGAGTTATTTAAAATTTAGAGATAAAATAATTATATATTTTGTCTAAAATAATTATATATATTCTCTAAAGATCTTAGCAAAAATAAATGTGTATAAAATTTAAATAATACTTTAAAATTTTATACAAATTTATTTTTACTAAGAAAATAATTGCTATATGAACGCAGTTTGCTGAAAAATAATCATACAATTACGAAAATATAATTTTTGTAAACATTGAATTTTGAACCCATTATTTAATTATAGATATAAGATAATTATGTATTACCTAAAATAATTATACATTTTTTTATAAAATATATAATTCTAAAATAATGATATATATTCTCTAAAGATCTTAGCAAAAATAGATTTGTATAAAATTTAAATACTTTAAAATTTTTATTTTAGATAATACATAATTGTTTTATATCTAATTAAATAATGAGTTCAAAATTCAATGCTTACAAAAATTATATTTTCATAATTGTATGATTATTTTTCATGAATTATTTTTCATGAATTGTATGATTATTCTGCATGAACGCACGCACACTGCATGCGTTCATATAGCAATTATTTTTTAAATTAATTATTGTATAATAAGTTATTTTTTTACTCAGTTTTAATTTGGATTTTAATTTATTTGTTGTAGAAGTAATTTTTAAGTAATTCTCCTTTTACATAATTTAGATAAAAGGAGAGTTACTTAAAATGTAGATAAAATAATTATATATTTTTTCTAAAATAATTATATACATATATATATGCATATATACAAAACACTGGAAAAAAATTAGTTATTAATGGAAATTTTAAATCTGCATAACTAATAATTTACAATAATCATTTTGATTTTTCAATTAGTTGCATGATTTCATTAATGACATCAATAAAGAAAAATTATTTGTAAATATAATTATTTAAAAAATATTAAACAATTGTTTCCATAAACCATAGAACGCAATTATAGAAAAAAATTTTTTTTTATATATCGTTCATTTGCTATAACAACTAAAAAATGATCATTTTTGTACTTGATTATAGAAAAAAAATGGAAATATAAAAAAAGGAAGAACATATTTTTATTCTTCTATAATTAGTTACCCTTAGAAATTTAATATTGGAAGATAATGATTAATATTTCATTTAAATATTAAAAACACTTATTTTTGGTGTTTTTAATATTTAAAATAAATAATTTCTAGTATTAAATTGGGTAGCACTAAATTAGATTTCTATAAGGATATTAAACCAAAATTGCATTTTAAAATTAATATATTCCAGAATTTTAATAATATATTTAAACTATTTTCTAGAAAACTTTATTTTTGAAGTTGTGTAAAGCGATATGAATAAGGATAATATTAGGATATTTATTTTAAGCTTTTGATGAGTAAGGACTTTACAGCTTTTGCACAATTTTTAAATTAGAGATATTATTAGAAGTATTAATATATTTATATCTTCCATTTAAAAATAAATATTAAAATTATTTATGTACATTGTACATGTAAAACAGTTGAATAAATAGCATATACATATTTAATAATACTTTTTTAGAATTTATTTACTGAATTATTATTTTTTATTACTATAATACTTCAACGTAAAAAATTATAACAAAAATTTCAATTAACGTTTCATTTCAGTATTTATTTTTATGGGAAGTATAAATAGAAATACATTTTTTATTACAAAATTTTTTTAAAGACTCTATATAGCCAATACGATCTCAATGACAAGGCTAACGTCATTTTTGGCATACCGTGTTTCTTTATATATGAAAATTTGCCTTACAAAATTCGCTGAAGGCGAATTCGCTAAGTTCGCGAAAGGTGATAAATTGGTAAGGGTGAAAATAATGCTCTTCCGTGACGTGTCTCTTCCGTGCGGTAATAAGATTAAGAAGCGAGATACGTTATAGGCTCTCGCGGAGACGGGTGTGCGTTCGAGCGGGGCCGCATTCCCCGGATTATAGCGCGTATAGTTTGATGTAAATTTAAGGTAGCTCACGGGAGGGATCCTCATCGTTTCTTTCTTCCCCTTTTTCTCCAGCAGAAACATCGCGACACGGTATATGACTTAAATCAGATTTAAGCCCTCAGCATCGTAGGTGCGCGCCGCCGTCTTTTTGCTCCCGCCTCCGCGCATGCGAGCTTACGCTTTTGTGCTTAATTTTTACAATGTTACAGGATTTGGCGGCCGCGTGGCGTAATGCCGGCTGAGTTTGTACAAAAGTCGTAAAAAACTTCCCTGTACGCAAATAGATAAACCGCAGTAACGTATACACGACTGCGTGATGCACTGTGGATTATTTATTGTAGCGGTAATTACGCTTCGCCATTACACACATAATTTTATATTACTGACTCGTTTGCGTATGCACGTATACTTATGATTATAATAATACTATATTGTCAAAACTAATAAAAAACTAGATATTACTAAAATTATATATTGTAAAACTACTTAAATTTATATTGGGTTATTATATTCAGTTTGAGTTATTTTTAATTATTTCTATAGGTCGCCACTATTCCTACTTTATGTTAATTCAGCTAAAGCATGGAGTTGAATAATTTAACTCAAGAAATATATTTGGCATAAATTTAGTTTATTATTTATTGAGTGTATATATTAATATGGATATTGTTTACTCTGAAACTAAACAATTCAATTATAGAAATTAATTAATTTATATTTTGACATATGTAATAATAACACATTACTTACTTAGCTTAGGAATTGTGTTATTATATATATTGATTCTTTGATATCTAATAAAAATACATAGAAATATATAAAAATATGTAAAAGTATATAAATACATTTTTAATTAAAATGTGATTATTCTTTAATGCGTTGAAGGTTCTAATGTAACGTACTGAAAAAATTTTTATTGGGGCAATAAATTATTTGTTATATTATTAAAATAATGACTAGATTATTTTTGTGACAGTAGAATCGATGAGATCTATATATTTGGAGATTAAACAATTCCGTATTCTTAAGGAGAGATTAAGAGAAAAATAGAGGAAATTCGGCTTCGCATTCTTCAGATAAAGCACAAGAAGTATTTATTCTACGATAGGGACTTAAGTCTGATTTAAGTCACGCGTATCACGTCTCGTCCGTCTCGCCGCGGCCGTCGAAAAAAGAAACGCCGCCGGTATACTTCAAATTTACAGCAAACCGTACTCTCTTTAATCCGATAACTTGCTGCGCGCGTCGCTACGTTATGATTGGCTAAATTAATAATGGAGTTTCAGTGTTGGGTTACCACCATCGGTCGTATTTGGCCATTTGGCCTTTATAATTATCACGAGCTCACTTTAAAAATGTGACATTGAATAAAGACAACTTAGAACTTGAAATAATCGACCACTTCCTAATTATGAAAATATCGCGCGTTCAGACGTGATTTGTATCTGCAGTATTTCGTATTTTGGAGGGAAGATAAGCTCAAATATAAAACATAAGTTCTTCAAGGTAGAGCAATTGTATAACAAATAATTCAATTGCTCGTTTCTCTCAAATGGGGCGATCGTAAAATGAAGATCGGCTTTCGGAGAAGAAAATCCTTTTCTCGATAAAATTGTTTTTATATGGATATGAAGATTTTTCTTCGCGTATACAATACATGCGTTGTCTTTCTTAGTTTCTTTCTCCTTTTTAAAAAGGAGATGCTTCGAAATAAACCGGCCATGAAGTCAGCTTCTGCGCGACTACCACTCTAGCCAATTCTAAGACGTTTTAATAGGCGTATAAATAAAAGACGGACAAATGTTTCGTTCACAAGTGAATGCATATCACTTCTCAGTTAAGCCCGACTTGAAATAAAACACGAGTTAAACTCTCGGCAAGGCTGGACTTCGACGAGAATGTCTTCGCGCGCGATCTTCGGCAATAAATTATTTTTTTACGCGAGGATTATTGAGAATCTCCAGGGAGTGACCATATGTGATGTGCCCCATTGGTTGTGATGTCATGGATTAGATCTTAAAATGTAGAATTTAACGTGACAATTAGCTCCCGATAGCTAATTTTAACGATAACGCTGGCGTTATGAAATTAATGTTTTTTTTTTCAATTTAATGTAAATACAAATTAATATGTTACAATTGTAAATAAGGAAATAAAATTAATCCATTTAATTAGTATTTAATTGATGAATAATAAAATTGATGAATAATAAAATAAAACGAACAGCAAAAATAAAAGACAGGAAAACTGTAAAGCATTATGAAAAAAATAATACACTATAAAAACGTTAAAATATATTTTAAAAAATAGACAATATAATTGAAGTTTACATTATAAATTTTCAGTAGTTCATAGATAATAATTTTGTCAGCTTACTTATATTTTATTGGTAAATATATTTTCTTATATTGTTGTACTGTTAAATTCGTCAAATTATACCCAATTTGAGTTACACTTAATCAGTTCTATAGGTCGCTACTATTCGCCATTGTATCCATCAACTTAATGCTATGCGTCGTGTAATTGATTGTTGTTCTCTTTTTTTAGTTAATTCAAAGTATTAATATATTATATAAAAATTTTCATAACTTATATTGTGGTTGTATAACATTTCCAGAGAATTTTAGTGATTTAAAAAAACAAATGTTATTTGCATACACATACATTTGCATAATTAGAAATGTCTCATTAAAATTCCTCTCAGCGCGTTAACTATGATAATGTCATACTTTTAAATAACTTTAATTATCTAGCATTTTAGTATAATATATAATGCCAGTTTATATTTGCATTAAAATCTCATTCCTCTTAAATAATTAAAATTTGGGTAATATGATTTTATGATTTTTTAAGTAATAATTACATTGTCTTCGAACGATAATTGCATGAAGTATATAATTATCTTCCGGCATTGCTGGCTATGCTTCCGGCACTGAACGTCGCGATAAATCGCTCACCATTTCTCTTTAACACGAATATAACTGCGAGGTGTGAGGAATTTCATGAGAATAATGAAATTGCACGTGTAATGACCGATTATCAGAACAGATACGCCAAGGTTACAATTTAAAACCAGGAAGTCGCATCTGAATTGCAACCCAGAATGCAGCGTTGGCGTCTCGTCCCACGGTGCAGTGAATTTCTGACTCCGGTATGCACCTAATAAATTAGTCACGTGGGAGCGAGGAGAAAAGGGTACACCATGCTACCGGCGTGCAAGAATGCATCGCGCCGTGGATGCATCTCATTTTTATAATGCGGCAACGGCAGCGGTGGCTTTGGGGGACGGTGATACTTTCCGTAATTGACCAACGCCAAGTCAGCGTTACTTTTGCGTTGCTGCCTTCAATTATTATCAGCGTAGAAATTTTCGAAATAGTACTTTTATCTTATCCTTCTACATATTTTAATACTTTTTTATCCATAAAGAACAGCGTATAAAACGCGAAAATGTTGAGGAACTATAATATGTACGTATATATAAGAGAAGATGGTATCAAGATCCTATTTACATTTTATACAATATCGTTAATAATTAATATTTAAATTTAAAACTTAATGATATTCGTCAAAATGTTATTCAGTTGTTCTAGACTCAAAATTATAAAACATTTATTACTTAGGACTCACTATTTATAAAAATATAATGACATTGCATAATAATTCGAAGAAAAACAGGAGTGGTAATATGATCTTTTATAAAAAATAGATTTAAAGAATTGGTTTTGTTTTAAAAAACCGCCATCTGATTACAAGATCAACAAAAATAAAATATTGCAGAATATATGCAAATGTATGTACGTATAACACATAACTCCTTCCGCATACGAGCTGCTCAGTACTAAAAATCAACATAAATTATAGATTAATAATAAAGTTCCAATCGATTTATAGAATAATTATTTTGAAAATCGAGAGAGAGAGAGAGAGAGAGAGAGAGAGAGAGAGAGAGAGAGAGAGAGAGGAGAGGGGCTGTCAGCAATCAATATATTTAGGCCACATTAGCAAAATGCCACATTATTATCTAACTTTATTATCAAGACGTCAAGACGTCATTCACTTTACTTGGGATATTATTGAAAAGGCATGTAGGATAAGATATCGAGGATTATCGATGAGATTTTTGTAATTCAATAATTTATTAAACTAGGTGCTTCTAGCGAGAAAGAATTAACGATACCGCCAACCGGATGCAAAGATCCGACGTGATCAAGCTGTGCAAAACCGTTCGCGATATGTTTATGTCCTATTGAAAGCAAACAGGTTTAAAAATCATCCTTCCTCATCTCACTCCCCTGCGAATTATTCAATCTACGACACCGTTTATAAAGGGTGGAAGCTCCTCTGTCCGTTTGGCCACAAACATTTTCGCGCTGCCATAATAATTCAAACGGACGCGAGGTGGTCCTCTTCCGATGTCTGCCTTTAATTGCATTTCTCTCGTGCTAAAGTCAGAAAAAGATACCGTCTGACTTAATTCGGCACATGTGCAACGGAGTCCCACAACGAGAAAAAGAGACACCGAGCCTCCACGGAATAGGACCGCCGCGCTGCGTCGCCGCTCGCGGCGCGCCGAGATGATTCGTTCGTCGATATATTTATTACTTTTAATTAGTATTAAATTCAATCCCGACTGTCTCGCTGTAGGTGGCACGTTTACATCATGTAATTCGTGTCTTCCGTTATGGTCATTTTGCCCGTGGCATGCCCACGCATTATTAAAATGACCGTTCGAGTCGCCGGCGGACTCGTTACGTCGGCGTCACAAAGTCTACCTCGTATGGCAAAATTTTGATTAATATGAACGATAAATAAATTCTGTTAGCGTTATATGCATGATATTACGCGTTCTTTCGCATTTATTAATTATTTACAATCAGAATTGGCACAAAAGTACCTTATATTTGAATAGCCTTTCTAAATCAATGTTAGCTTTCTAACTAGCGTGGTTCCTACAGGCGGCATTTAACGTCACGCGAGAATGAGTATTTTAACGCGAATGGGTCTTGGCTTAAGGACGAGCGTGAAGGGCGGAAAAGGCACGTCCTCACCCGCGGCCTCCCCTGAAGAAACGAATGGGGCGCCTATGGTGATATTTATTTAACTGCCGCACTAAGTCGGCACCCCGCAGCGGTATATTTCGAGGACGTAATTTTGTCGTAATTGCAGTAAAAAGCGGCCTTTCATTTCGGGGCCCACGGGACAGACTTGCACGAGCAACAGGGCAAAACTCACAGCTCGGGTTGTTTGCGAAATAAAAGACACGGGTCCGTTAAAATTGAGAGAAAGCTTTTTATTTTCCGTTATTTCGCAAGACATCGTTGCGCACCTTAATCTTTTAGCTCTAATATCTCGAACTGTGACGCAAATATGATAAAGTTCTTTAATCAGAGTATCTCCGAATTCGTAATGTTAATCGTTCGCTCACCGCAAACTGTTTTTATTACACATTATATATGTTTGTAAGAAATACGTAATTACTATAAGCATAAATATGTTTACTTCGTGATTTTACAGATTATTTAATATCGTTTAAAAATTATCAACAGTTTTTTGTACTACGACGAATCAATTTACTTTGTCTTCCCTAGAGTCATGCATTAGAGACTAAAAAGCTTCTAAGGATTTTATATGCATACACACACACACACACACACACACACACACACACACACACACACACACACACACACACACACACACACACACACATATATGTACACAGATATATATATATATATATATATATATATATATATATATATATATATATATATCTATTTCTTTCAGTGCTATTTCTTTCAGTATCTTCATTGCACATTAAATGTTACGAATAATCCACTTTAAGTCAAAGAATATTATTAAACCTGATAATTACTGTACAAAGGACGTCACATTAATAATATGAAAAATTGGATTCCGGTGAAATAAGCTAGTTATCTTATAGAATGTATGATTAGTAAACGAGAAATATCATAGATTTAATAATAATAGATAGTTTTTGAGTTATGTCAAAGATGTAAAACTACTCGCAGAGGAGTCATTTTTTTGATATATCAGGGTTCAAAAACCATCCATTATTAAATCATGTGTCTATATTTTGATCAAAGATATTAGGCACATATATTGTTTTATTTATTTGGAATTATTTTACTTACATTGTCATCTATTGATGAGCGGCGATATACAAAAGTTTAAAGGGTTTTTGAACAAAGGAAAATTTGTCACAAATGCCATAAATTAATTTTTGAGCTAAAACTTTAAATAATAATTAATAAGGTGCCTAATATTTTTGACCAAGTATCACACATAAAAATTAACTCATTTCATCAAGCCGCAATTTTTCATGTGATTAATAAAAAGTTCTTCGATTATTGTAATTTATAATTCAGCAATTCAATTATAAAAAGAAAAAATCGTACGTCAAAGATTATACTAGGCATTATTATGTACCTATCTATGAAAAGTTCACAAAAGTTTTGTCACATTTTAAATTTATTTAAATTCTGGTGTGCACCTATTAGTTTGTCAGTCATTATTAAATCCCCAGACGATAATGACCATGATCAAGAATGATCGAGAGTGATCGGAAAGAGGAAAAACATTAAGAGAGCGCGAAAAGTAGCGGGTAATTAAATAGAACAAAAGAGAACAACTGGCCGGTCATGTAAATGATTTCGGGCCTTAGGCGCAGGGCATTAGGTTTATATATTCCACCGACTAATTATTAGGGCCCATTACGTGTTATTTAAAAAAAAAAAAAAAAGAACAAGGCATCCGGGGCACTCTTATTATAATGGGCTGCAGGTGTTAAAGCCCACTGTACGACGCCGTATTCATCCCTCGCGCGTCTTGGAAAGTACCGCTGTTATAATGCATAGGTCGAACAGTAAGGAGAGAAGAGGAGAAACGCGCAAAAGGAACAACGGACCCCGAGAATCCGCGGCAGAAAAGACCGGGCCCCGCGCGTTGCTCGTCTCCTTCCGTTAATGCCAACGCGCGAGGCAACAATGCTCGCCGGTGAGAAAAAACACTCTTTGTGCAGCATCGAGCAACAAAGGGCCACGCACGAAACGCGTAAACGGTTCAGGAAAAGGAACGCCTGAATACGTAGCTCGATTTCTTAACGAACTCTTAGCGACCGGCGGCACCGCGAAATTGCGAATTCCAGGTACACCCATTCATACGTAACGAGCAATAAACTCTCTGTACAAGCTCTGACAAGTGATCTATGAGCAATCGAATTTTTTATAGCGTCATATTTTTTGCCGGATCTTATTTTCCAGTCGATTTCGAAGAGAATTTACGTTAGATTGAACCACCAGTCGGTGATTCTCTAGATCGGAATCTGTTAAACCAAAGTCCACTTAAAACTGTCGGAAATAGCAAATGCTTCATTACTTGCGCGTCGAATCCTTGATGAATCTCACCATCGAAAATATCTCAACGAATTTTGGTATTTTTTATAAGGAAAAATGTGCCCGTTTAAAGCGCGACGTCCTAACAACGAAACGTTTTAACGAACGAATCGAGTTGAATTCGGAAGGAACGCAGCATTCGGGAGATGCAGCCTCACGATGGGCACAGCTAGTTGCAATACGTATCGTACATGCCTGTCTTCCTCTCGATTTCCTTTTTGCTCGCGTCCCTCGCTGCATGATCGGAGCAACAACCAGTCCCCGTGTGTCCGGTGAAATTTACGACGGGGCCTCGCGCACCACGCGGGCTTTATTTTAATACGTCGGCCAAGACCCCTTTCTTCCTCTTTTCGGACCAAGGCCTTGCCATCCCGCTGCGCCAAAAATTTTAAATATTCATAATTAAATATGCTAATGAGCAGGCGACTTCGACGGCAAAATGATTATCAAATTGCACAATGGCCTGGCTTGAAATATCGCAACGACCAACTGGCATTCGTCTGAAGGCGCGTGAGTACGTTTTGATTTTGCGATTTTTGGCTGCATAATTAATGAGGGGAGGATTCGAGTGTCGCAGGAATTACACGTGCGTTTCGCTATATTTCGTGAATTCCCCATTTTTAATTTACATGCAATAGATCTATAGTTTATGATAGAGAATTATAGTCTAATTATTACTTAACTTAATTATTACGAGAAATATTCAATGCGGGATTATTCATTTATTTGAACGAAGAATTCGTAAAATATAGAACTATATGAAAATTTGAGGATATTTTTAAATCACCATAAATAATAATTTCTAAAAGTGATTAGTGAATAATGTATTTATGTAACACGAAATAATGAATGTTAGTGATCTGTAAAAAATTATGATCTCTCCTATTACGTATTATTGATCATCAAAGTACCATCTGCAGTACCAACCGTCATTCAAAATGGTATCAATTAATTACCATAATTACCAAATTAAGCCAGGAATTAAAATTTCACGTAAGTCATTAATAACACCCGTCGGACCCATCAATAATTCTAATCACCGCGCGTTTCGCGTCATCAATCTTAATTACAATTCCGCCGTTTAATCGGCCAACGTGCCGCAGCGTCTCGCGTTAAAAGTGCTTTTCGACTCGTTTCCTTGACCCAGAAAAGTTTCTTTTGTCCCGAGCGTCGCTGAGATTTCGAAGGATCAAATATGAAAGAATTGTAAAAGACAGCTAACTGCTGCATCAATCCTATCATGGACTATTATAATAATGTCTATACTTAACATATCGCCGCCCAAAAGGAACACACTAAATCAAGAGAAAGTCAAAATGACTTTATTTTAATCATGAAAGTCAAAATGATGATTTTTTTGTTACAAAATTTGTTGTTTATTGACGTTAAGAATCTAAACAGTCATTTTAATTTTTTATGTATTTTGTGTATTTCTTTGGGGCATTGATAGAGAAATAACGCAAATTAGAAATTAGCATTTTTTAGATAATGAAAGGAAATTGATTCTAAAAAGTGATTAAAAAAAAAACACATTTCTTCAGTTCTTTCAATTTATCGCTAGTAAATAGAAATTCACTGTATTATTATTTACTGCATATTCATCTCTATTATCTTCATCTCTATTACGACGTTATTTCAATTCTGTATTTTAAAAATGCTCTCTACTGAAAAGTTGTTAATTTTTAAATGTGTTATTTTTCTATCAATAGAGTGGTAGTGGATACATCGCATATTCTATATGTAAAATTTTATACATTGTATTTTAGAAAATTAAATATACATTTTTTAATATAAATTATAGAATGTTCACAGCTAAAAAAAAAATAACACAACTTTAAATACGTTCTATATAGAGCTTCTCTACAGGTTTACAATTTTTGCAATATTGCGTATGATGAAGCAAAGATACATTGATCGGCCGTCTCATTTACATTCCGCCTAGCGATCTACTGTATATTATTAGGAGACTGTGATTGATTGTTATTTTTTAGAATAAGGGAATATAGTAAGAGCATTAGAGGTGCGGAAAACGGATAACGCGTCGTCCCGCTGCGATGGCGGGCGCATGCACGCGTGCGTGCGAGCGAGTGCATCGCAGGATAGAGCGTACCGAGCGCGGCCACAAATCTACAGATCGGTGGTTGGTAGCCGGCGCAAGTAAGCATTCTAAAACATAATGTCAGTAATTAATTGTCTGCCAAGGAATGATGCGGCTATCTCACGCGACCGTATATGCGAGGCCCCTCGTGCTTCTCGTCACGCTCTCCTCTTATCCTCCTCTTTTTATCCTGCTTCTTCTTCATCTTTTTCTTCTTCCGCTTCTTTCTTCGATCGAGCTCTCCCCTATACAATAGGCTCATGAGAAATAGTTTCAAAACATTTTCAAAGGAATTAGCTATTTATTGTATTTGAATTAAAACTATATCTGAACTTATTTTGAAAGATAGTTTTAAATTCTTAGATTTAGAAATATCGTAAAAATATCTAAGTATATCAATCGAATCCACTGTAATTTTTATACACTGAGAAAAATTTAATTGAACATGATATGAATAGAAAATTCTAATCATATCAATCAGAATTCTGATTATTTCAATTAGACTTATAATAGATTCAACCTAAAAATTATGATTTGTCTATTTTTAATTAGAATTCCAATTAATGCAATCAGATTATTTTTCCAATGTAAGAAATTAAGTCTAGTAAATTTTGTATGGATATATTGGAAAGATAATATAAAGTAATCTTGTAGAGAAGTACAATATATAAAGTAATAATATATTTTTTTATCTCCATATCTATTTAATCTTTTCTGAATTAAACTGAATCTTGCAATAAGATGTATATTTTTATATTCATATACGCTCACAAATATTTCGAATACTTTCCTTAGATCCATGTTCGTATCAAGTTTAAGTATTCACATCTTAAATTCAGAAGTTTGAAATTTACAACTCTTGGATCTATGAAAATGTCAGACTTAGATATTTCTTAACTTTATAATATTCGAACCATGTTTCTGTCCTGACAGTTAAGTTCATTCGATTCTTTCTACTGCATTGTTCGCGCTGGTCCATTGTTATGAAAAATGTTACGCATATACAATTTTATCAAATTTATGCGAGAATTGTCAGTTTTATGATCCGACAAATGAAAGAATTACATGATCGATAGGTTGGTACTTCGCTTGATGTAATGTGTGTCAAAAACGTGCGACACTGACTATCAATTAATATCGACTCGGTCTTGTCGACTTTAATCTATCGACTATTGTGAAAGGCTTCGATGAAAGTAGCGGAGGACACGCGAGGAGAGCTCGTCCTTATTCAGGGGGGACGCGAATGAAAAATCACCCAACGCCGCGGTTTTCGAGTTCCCGCAGCGCATCAATAACAAGCCGACAATTATTAAGCGGCGCATTGTTCGTGCTTGTTACGCACATTGTCTCGCCCGGTGATCCCTGAAATTTGGACGAAGATAGCCTATGAATAATACGCTATACCTATGAATGGTGTCCGAGATCGCTCAAGTGATCGATCACAGACGTATCGCGCGCGATGGAATTAACGTGAGTGAGCTGAGAAATGTGTTATGTACGGTCCTTTGTCCTGAGAATTTTGAAATGCAAAGAATATCGTAACAAACATTTGAAGATGTCAGATTATCAATATAGAAAAATAAATTTGATCTCATAAAACAATTAAAATGTATTGAAATGTATACAGTAAATGTATTTTAACTTAGCTTTTATTTTTTGTTAATGTTATTGTTGCTCTCGCGATTCGGGATGAAATATGAAATATTTCCTCAGACAGAGACTTCTTCAGATTGTAAAGCTAATTATGGTGATCCTAAGCGTGCAAGCGCGCGCGAAATATTCAAATACTTTAATTGTAACAAATTACGTAGCTACGAAGTTTAATTACATATTATTACTGAAACGGTCGTGAGACGGGGGAGATTGAGAATGACATCAAATGTTAAGGTGGAGAACAGTCACGTAAAATTATTAAGCGTTATGCAAATTAGTCGCACGCCGCTTAAAACATAATTTAATCCTTTCCTCGCGTATTAATCTCCGGCATAACCGTCTTCGACGAAATACACATTAATTTCCTCGGTACCTCTCGGCGCGAGCGGCGACTTTTGCCCGCGCTGAAGGTATTCATTTATAAGGCAGGCCATTACTTACTTTGTAAGTAGTACCAACGGTATTTTATTCGCGACGGAGCGAAAAAAGGAAGGATAATACACGCCCGCCGAAAGAAAAATCGAAGGCCGCGCGAGTGTGGCCGATGAAGAGAACAATCGCGATCACGCTGCACCGATAAAGACACGGTGAAGCTGCATTTACAATAATAATATAGCCCATGCAAAAGAAGAATTACGAACACGATGCGTGGCACCAAAGACCTGCGGATCCGACAACTTTCACAATTCTTTTAATCCTTTTTATTTGCGATGTTATCTCTTCATTTTACGATGTTTCACTTTTCGTAAAAAGTCATATTTTCCTTAGTTAATCCTCAAGCTTAAAAGCAACATGAATCAGATTTCAAGTATCTTATTGAAATAATATATCAGCATGTATGTGTAACTTTTAATTTCAAATATTTATGTGTGTGTGTTCTTTTAAATTTTATTATTTATCTTATTCTAAAATGAGTTATTAATTTATTATTTTGTGATCTGATAAAAATCGTATAAAAGAGGACGGTGAATAGTAATGCGACAGAGTCATTCATAGTCGACGGACACCTGCCGGCATCTTATTTTCTTATTGGTTATTTTTTTTAATATTTCCTTCTTTGTTTTATTCTCATATTGCTTCTCACACCATCATACGAGAATTCTATATGTAGGACCAAACCAAGAAATATTTGAATGAGAGAGAGAGAGAGAGAGAGAGAGAGAGAGAGAGAGAGAGAGAGAGAGAGAGAGAGAGAGAGAGAGAGAGAGAGATCCCGGTGCTTTCTCGCCATGATCGCTTCGTGGTATCTTTGTGGTATCTTCATAACATATTTTCCTCGAAACGATTCACCGCGCCATCATCATCTTGGCTAACGAAATTAGTCCCCTTTGCCATTAATTACATCTTGCCACGTTGTTACATTCTTTTTGTGCTTAAACATGTATTTGATTTTTTTTATGGATCTGTTCTTTTGTCTATTTTTTTTATTTGATATATACTTGTGGATGTTAATTACTCATTTTAATCATATTTGTGATTTTTACAATTAATCGCAAATGGTTTACGACGTATGTTGCAGATATATATCATTTTTATCAATTGTTATTTTATATTTGACTTCTTAAAAAGACACAAAAGAAATTTTTTAAGTGCAAAAATGGAATAAAAAAAAAAGAAAAAGAACAAAGAATTCGTGAAATCTTATTGAATTATTAGATTCTTAATTATTAGATTCTTCTTGATAATTTTTTTTAAATTATGAGGAAAATAAAAAAATAAATAATTTCTAAGATGAAAACAGTATCAAATATTTCCTATATTTTCCGTATCTGCAATTTAGCATCGTCAGCCAAGAAAGCTGAATGTCTGCCAGCCGATTCATCTAGAATCTGGCAGTCACGAAGGAAAAAAATTACGAGGAAAGTATGAGCACTATGGGAAACATCGCAGAATATTGTCGATGTGCGCAAAAATCTCAAAAAGCTGAATCTTCTTCGGTTATATAAAATACGTCACGTCACTTATCTATCTGACTGCGTCAAAATCTGAAGTCAATAATGAAAAATATTTTAAGCAATTTCAATTTTTAATTATTTATGACATTTCATTGCATATATTATTATAATTATCATGTTAACCTTCCAAAACTGATAGTCTATTGGACTCACTTTATTATAAATCTCTTTGTATAGTATAATAAAAAATGTCAAACGATTCAATTTTTTTCCTTTGACAAATTTAGATTATTTTTATTAAAATATTAAATTATTAAAATATTTAGTATTCATTTTTTATGTCATTTTGGTTCCTTGAAATTAATTAATATATTTTGTACATACATTGAAATTTTATACTAGCCAATTAATTATTTATTTTAAGTATTGAAACTATTAACAGTACTTTTAATACTCAAAATAAGTGATTGATTGGCTAATATTGTACTATTATTAGAATTAAATTTCTATAAGAATAATTAAACAAAATTAAATTAATTAAATCTTACAGACCCAACCCCCAGTAACTGTGTTACAGATTTTTGCATCACCTCCATATTTTCTTAGAATTATTCGTCGAATTGTACCCTAGCAAACTGCGAATTAACTGTGAAGATAATAATACAAGCCCTTACAAAACGCTGCCATGTCGTTCTCGCTCAATCGCATCCTGGATTCGATCGTAAGAGGGGTTCACCGAGAAGGGCCAAAGGCAAGGTCCCGGGGGGACTGACGGGCGCTCATGGCGATCGCGTAGTCCGCGGTAGAGAGTGGCAGATGCAAAGGACGGTTGGTAGGCGAAGGGCGCGCGGGATTAATCTGGTTATGGCATGCGATCTAGTGTGTAAGAGCCGACCGTCTAGATGGACCGTAGTCTTATGTCCTGGGATTACGCGGAATCACCGAAGTCACCGGTATATATCCATTGTAAATTTAAATCTATCCGATCCGTGATGCTGTCACGTGCGTCCCTAGTTGTAATCCAGTCTTGCTTTAAAGGCACGAGTCACCATGTCGCTCTATTCTATTACTGTGTAAGAACATGGTTCTTACCAAGGTATTAACCGCATCATGCGTCCGAGCGCTGACTATTCTTTCATTCAAAGTAATAAAACGTACTATGCTGGGCGGCTTAGACGAAGTGAAAAGTATTGTTTGCGTTTGCTGCGATTCAGGCATTCGTATATTAGTGCACGATGCATTTGACACAGTTTTTCTTTCTTTTTCCCTTTTAAACCTGGTTTTGTGATACAATATAAAAATATCTTCTGTATTTCTTTCATTTCAATACATATAATAGTCAATAAATTCTTTTTTAAATTCCAAAATCGGAGTTTGTTTGTTGAAACAAAACCTCTGAAAATATTGTATTTCATTCCATTTAATTTCTTTTGAATAACCGAATTCTGCAATAAGACATCTCTACATGAAAAAAAGACAATTTTGTGCTAAAATGTGATCTAAAAATTTAGATAGATCTTAGGTGTTTATAATTTCGTTGGACCAAACAAAGTAATTATGTAAGAAACTCAAATATGATGAACAATATTGCAAAAAGTTTTGATATTCTAACAACCAATTTTAATGTCTTATGTTAATATTTTGATAGTCCAACGAAATTACTTTCAGGTCTATATCTAGTTAAATTTTTATATACTTCAGTAAAATTATTATTTTCGTATACATCCATATATGTTTACTTTCAATAACATTTGGTCTGTGTTTCAGACATGTACAAGCTGAACGCGCGAATTTTTTTTCTTACTACATTTTAGTCATTTTTAAAATTTTCATCGAAACATAAATAGATTATTTAAATTTTTTAAATAAAAATTTCAAAATCTAAAATATGAAATATACAAAATGAATTAACTAAATCAAAATTTTGTTCCGTCACTATGTTTTAATGATTACTCTAATTTTTCCATGACTGCCCAAAATATTGCAAAATCTTCTAACAATGAATCGCGACGAATGCATGCAACATTAACGATGCTGACGCGAGTTCCAGGACGAAGCTCGTCGTGCGAATTCGGCATTCAATCAGCGTGCACTTTTCGCGCGAGTTCGGCGCAACAATGTCTCGTTCACGGCGAGCGAACCTCCCTCGACGATGGCGTGCGAGCGATGCATTAACGCGCCCGGGCACAATTCGCCAGCAAATGAGAGAGCTCGGCTGCGAGCGCTGAGTGAGCGTGCGACTTGATGGTCCCTAAACACGCCTACGAAATTTTGCGATTCCGCGAATTTTTTCACTTCCGTGCGAGCGCCGCGACGCCTTCTCCTCTGCTCTTCGCCTCGGCTCTTCGTCCCCAATAGAGAGCCGACTTCTTATAAACACAGCTATTACTAGTTGCTGTTGATGATTGGCTCTTACAAAATTTCTTACAAGAAAGTATAGAAAAACTTTGCCTTCAAATTTATCGATTTAAATTCTTGAAACTCTTCAAGTCCTTATGATACTACTTTTTTTTCTCTTGACATCTATTATATCACATATATACAGAAACGAGGATTTTGGCTGCTGAAATATCTAAAAATTTAATTAGATATAGATTTGAAAATAATTTTGTTGGAACATCAAAATAATTATGTATAGAAAACTTAAGTATAATGAACAATACTTTAAAAAATCTTTATAAAAAATTAATGAAAGACATTCTAACAACCATTGCAGTTTGAACATCTTACATGATTATTTTGATAGATTAACAAAATTATCTTTAGAACTATATTTAATTGAATTTTAATTTTTTAGATACTCAACAAAATCATTATTTCCGCGTATGATAATATCGATCAAAAATTAAGTAAAAAAGATGTTTTGTATTTAACTTTGCAATTTCTTTTTAAAGTTTCGTTTGAAATTTTCCTAAAATCATTTAAGATAAATTCTTCTTTTCTTCACACATTATGATATGAATAAATGATTTACAATAGAAATAAAAACTAATATGACGAAAAAGAATCAGTAATTATTTAGTATTTTTCATTTAGAAACAACACACATTTTTCTACTATAATACTGTCTATTTCAAGTTGCATTATTCTTGAAAACATAATTTATGGAACATCTAAAAGTCAACATAACTCGAAACGATTGTTCTACATCGCGTTGTTATCGTAACTTGAGCGAACGTGCGACGTTCCGCGTCGCGTCGCTTTATTAGCGTAGCATTAATTATTCGTCACGTCGGAATATTTAAATATTCACGGTCGCAGTATAAGTGCGTGTACGCATCACGCGGCGACGCGCAGATTTAAAAAATTGCAGGGGCTACACGAGCTGGGAACAAGCGGTCGCGCGCGGCTGATGTAAATCATAAAAACGGTGCAATATCATGAAACGCTAATGAGGACACCATTGGGACATTTTATATTCATTTCGCGGAATTAACCTTTCGGTCGCAAACCGACGTGGCGAGTAGCTATGAGCGATAATAATATCTCGACACGATATGCAAATATTTCTTATAACATCCATGATAAACGGTATGGGATATGTATGCAAAATAAGTGGGATATGATGTAATCGTATCTTTTTGACGACTTGATTACATTACATTATTACTTTTTTATGTCTTGAAATTAATAGAAAAGTATTCTTAATTGCTGTACATAAATACACACACACACATACACACACACACACACACACATATGTATAATAAAAAAAAATATATAATAATTTCTTTAAACGTTTAATGTTATAAATTTTTTTATTCTTCTATTAGTACAATAAATTTAATTATGCACGTAAATATAATTAATTCTATAAATATTGTGAAATAATTAATAAATAATATTATTAATATTATATAAATATTATAATAATATTAATAATTAATATTGACAAATATTACTGTTGATTAAAAATTAAAAAATTAATAAATAAATGAAGCACTAATCTAACGTAATCATATTAACCTAAAATAATTAAGCAATTAAATAAATAAACTTTTAACTTGATGAAATTACATCAATTTAAAATAATCATCGATAATAGTCGTTACTAAATTTATATTTATTACCTATTTATTCGCAAGAATCCGAATTTGTTAGATTTAAATCTACATCTTGCTCAAGAAACGACAGAAGAGCAGAAAGCTACATGGACTGCATGATAGAAACTAATCGTTATGACTATCAGCGATTCACTCGACCGGTGTCTCCTTTTTCTCTAGGAAAAAGAAAAAGGAGATAACTGTTCGTTTTACCGCCCGGATGATCTGCGGCAAACAACAGGATGGTCCGTTCAGCGCGATCGACGCGCTCACGTCCCGCTCACGCCTTTCCTGCGTTTCGTGTAAACGTAGCGTTCAATTTTTGCGCCCGCGGGAAAAAAAAGATCTCGCCTCGATTCTCTTAATCTATAGTGAAAATTACATGCAATTACCGCCGCCACCCAGCGCGCGCCGGCATCTGCGAGTCGGTGGTAGAGCGGCGGGCTCACCGCCGTCGCCGCCGCCGCCATCGCCGCCGCCGTCGATCGCGTGATTCCTCGCGCGGCCGGCGAGCGAGCCGAATGCGCCTGGTCGCGAAGTATCGGCCCGGTTGAATATTGCGGCGTGTCACGACCGCCGCCTTTTTGTTGCTTCGGAAAAAGGCATTAATGATACGCCTGCGAGAGATTCTGTCTTTCTCCCTCTCTCATTTCTTTTTCTCTTTTCTCTCTCTCTCTCTCTCTCTCTCTCTCTCTCTCTCTCTCGTCCATTCGCGCGCGCGAACACGGAATACATTACAATGAATTATTTGCGCGATTGGCCCAACGCCCGTTTTTCAAACGCGCCGAATTGTTTCTCTCGTTCACTTCGAAGAGTGCCCGCGGAGACGCATTATTCCGGCGCGAATGCGCGGACTGCAGTCGACAAATTGTACGAAACGATCTGGCCTCGTGACGGCGGAGCTGTTAAACTTGTTCCACGAGCCGCTTTTTACGGCACCACCCCTGCGAAAGATCTCGTTTGTTTGTATGTATTTCCGAACGTTTTGCCACACACACGCTGTTGTAATGCTGTCGAAAAATGGCTACCGGCGAAATGAGCGTTTAGAAGTACGATATTATGTATACGAGTAGTGAGGCAGAATTCCGGAAATATACAAGTTCTCTAGTTTGCTTTCTGTAATTAAAATACAATAATGAGCAATACAACATGAGCGAAACAATTTTTACTTTTTCTAAATTTCTAACTTTTCATTGTCAGAAATCGACTCTCGTGATTTTTCGTTCTAGGTACATGATATTTAAAAATTTATGAATTAATTCTAAGATTTTATATCGTAAATTAAACTTTTCGTCTGCATCCTTGGTGTTTTTTAGCACAAACGAAATTTTACTTTCAAATTTTTTTATATTTTTGTTCGAGTTTCATCTTTATTAGATAAAGATTTAACTTAAGAACTTAAAGAACTATTCTATAATCTAATGGAAATGTTAAAAGATAACTTGGAATTTTTCCAAATTTTTGAAAGTTTAGAAAAGGAAAAAGTTCGAGTTGGGCAAAAAAGACCTAGATTGTAAATGGAGAGAATAAAGACAAACTGATTGTAGACGTTAACCTTCTTGTGTATTACATGTACTATTTACTATGTTAGTTATAAATAGCTTCAGTACGGAAAGTCAATGTCCAATTCCAAGAACAACGACGACATCCCTATCGATCGGTAGAATTTTCGCTTTAGGTACTTCTGTAACTTAATTTCATTGTCCGCTCAACATCGAACTCCCTCCCGTTACTCCATCTATTCCTACACCCTTTACCTCTTCAGCCTATCCCCGTGCGACTCTTTACGCTGATGAAGGGGTCCGCCTAATGAAAGGGTTGTGTGTTTGATACCCTTAAGAATTGAATTACGGCGAGACTGGGAAAGCCGGTAGCCATTTCGGAAAAAAATGGAACCTGTGCCGTGGTCGAATTTATCTTCCATGATTTCTTGATGTTAGTTTTAACGACATCATTACTGTGCCTTTGATATTTCGACAGTAATAATAAACCGGTTTTAAGAAATATATTCATATTTAATGTACAAGAATGAACTTAATCGAAAAAAACTCTAGCGATTTGATATCGAAAAAAATAAACTCAGTCAATATACAGCATCAAATTATGTAAGAATTATCTTTACAACTATTTACTTGTTAAAAGTAGTAATTACAATATGCAATATTAGATTAAAAAATTTTTTAGAGTAATAAATTTTTTTATTTGTATTAAAAGATTAAAATAATTTTTTATTTTAGCATTCAGAGACTAGATAATTAGAATAATTAAATCAAATTTGCACTCAAATTTTATCAATTTCATGTAAATCTTTATCGCATATTATTATACAATCAAATTTTTATCTTTACTTTTGTATTAAAAATATGTGTATACCGATAATGACGCAATAATTTCATTGAATGTCATCGTATGAATTCTCTGAACTTTGAAACACAAAAACCTTTTGTAAAGTGAATGCGCGGGATGAATATATCTCAATCGAAAGGATGAAAAACGGAGTCGACGCGCTAAGGAATCAACCAATCGCGCATAACGCAAAGCCACGGAGCTTGCCATTAATTGGCGTACCGTTCGTTAATATGCGGATCTTTGTCGCGTTGAGCCGACGTCTATCTCGTCTCTGCCGTAAGGCAATTTCCGAAGAGCTTCGCGGCAACGTAATATCGCTCCCGCAGTTACACATGCATCAAAATCCTTTATACGCGCGTCTGAAAGCGTTTTCCTGCCCTTTCTTTCCCTGATAACTTTCCTTTTTTTTTACAATCCAGTTTGTTAGCACACTAGCATGAAACTGAATAATACTCTTTAGAAACTTCATCTGCAGATTCTTTGACCAATTCCGAGTCAATTTTTCCTCGGCGGAAATCTGATTTCATAGCATCAGATAAAATTCGAAGAGGCAAAATCTATACTTCGACGTACGAGTGCGTATGTATTTTTCAGAAACATCTACGCATATCACTTCTTTGTTTTAGTGACACAACTAAAAAAAACATAATTGTTTATTTATTACTATGAATAAATTAAGCAAACATTACCCTATGAATCATAAAAAATTAACTTAACTTTATAAAAAATTAACTTCATATCAAAATTCAAATTTTTAAGGATCGTGAAACGCAAATGACAAAAATAACATTTGATCATATACTGTGTTGATAATATACTCTTTTTGCCGATATTATTTAATTATGTAGAAAGAATACGGTTTTATTGAAGTATTTAAAATTTTAGATAGACACAGATCTGAAAATAATTTCTTTGGAGTATCAAAATAAATTATGTAAGACGCTCAAACTGCTGTTGCTAGAACGTTAAATTTTTCTGTCGAACGTTAAATTTTAACGTCCTATCGTGCTTGAGTTGTTTATACATAATTATTTTGGTCCAACAAAATTATTTTCCGATCTGTATGTACCTAAATTCTTAGAAATTTCAGGAAAATCGTTCTTTCCATATAATCAATAATTTTTTATCAAGTTGAAAAATACTTTTTCTCCTTTTTTAAGAAATTTAATTTTTTGAGTCATTGAAGTAAGTGAGTGATTCGATCCTTTACATTCAGGATAATACATTGAATGCATGGAGGATT